>NW_015150977.1:220001-221155 GCF_000732505.1 Cyprinodon variegatus | reverse complement strand
TACATCAGACCCACTTTACCACCATGCAGCTGGAGCAGCAAAGACGCTTCAGCCGCGCGTCAGAAGAGGCTGGAGAAAAAATAATAAATAAATGAGCAGACGATTCGTTTTGAACACTGATTTAGTTTTAATTCAAAATTACTTTAGGAATCAGATCATTTCCAGATGCAGTTTCATTATTTTCTCCTTCACTGTACAAGGCTATAAAAAGTTCACAGCAACAGCACAAACATACAAAATAGTCATTTACCAAATTCAGCCATTTTTTTCCTTCCGTTCTGAAATAAGCCGGAGCTCTGAGGTCTCCAGCCATAAACAAAGTCCGTTTATACAATCTGATTTACAGAGAGAACTTTGATCAAAGTGCATCAAACCGTGTCCTGATTTACAGTCACGTCTCTGAGGGAGGAAACATATTTACACTGTTTACAAACGCTGTAACCATGGCGACGTCAGCAATAGTAATCCGAATGTGCAAGAAGAGAGCGATAAAAAGAGGCCCCAACGTTTGCTTCAGAACCGGGTAAATATTCGCCCTCTGCGTCGTCTCCAAACATGTTCCCCGTTAAGACCTGAGAACCGGGATCCTGGTTCCAGTCAGATCCAGGAAACCGTTTGATAAAGTTTCAGCCTCGGCTGAACCCAGAAAGAACGGCTGAGCAGAGACCAAACCAGAACAAAAAAAAACAATCCATAAATAAATTCAGAACGGCTGTGAAGCCAACATGGAAGTATTCACATAATAAATAACATTTCCTCTTCACCACAGATCAGGACTTAATGCACTTCTGAAGGCATGTGGTTCAACTGTAAGGGCTGCTGCTACGGAAACCCGTTGGCATGGTAACAAGGAGGCAGCCATGTAACTGAGCAGGTTTCCGCGAGAACGAAGAAGTCCGAGAATCAGGATAAATCGTCTTCTGTGCTGACGATAGAAATCTGTGACGAGAGAAGAAACTTTCATCAGTTTAGACATTTCTACCTTAAATAATGTTAATAAAGAAGTAAATTAGTCTAATAAAATATCACTACATGCAGATTAAGATAGTGAGTGTTATACATACAGGTCATTTCATACATTTACCATCCATTACCGGTTCAGTTTGATTTTATGTAGTGAAATCTCTTCCATTATTGTTGAACACCAGAATACT
>NW_015150977.1:217320-218419 GCF_000732505.1 Cyprinodon variegatus | reverse complement strand
TTTTTTGATCAAGTTTCTTTTCATAATTTTATTTGCAAAACTCTTCATTCCAGCAATAATGGAACAAAATTCTCTCCTTTTTTTTGTATCCTCTTTTCTATTAGACAAATTATCCCCACTTATGAAACTACTTGATATAAAAGGATCCTAAAATATTTTCATATGAAGACGAAGCATCTTTTAAAGTCTTATCAACATATCCGAGCACCGAGGTGAGCGATTCTGCCTCAGAGACATTGATATTTGCTCAAAGTCTAAACAGCTTTGAGGGAAAATATGCCTTTTTATTTCTCCATTAACTCCCATCATCTACTTCAGGATATTTTTCTGAATTTTCCAACAGGCTGAACTGTTTCTACTCCTCTTGGCTCCATATTTGATCCCGGCCTCATTTAGAGGTGAAACGAGTGCATCTGCTGCAGATGTGAGGTTTCAGCCTCCTAGTAGCTCAGAGTTAATCTGTTTAATCTGAGAGATGCGCTCCAGTCAACAAACACGGGATTAACGGAGCATAAGGTTAAGTTTGGAGGACGAGTCGCCATCGGGAGGAAAACTGCTGCAGGAACAGGTTCCTAATCTCCAGCTGGTTGTGATGAAACCAACTCACCGCTGGGTAGGTGTGGCCTACGTTGGCGCCGTGGCGAGTGATGTCAATGTTTAGGTCTTCTTCTGTGGTTTTAAGGTAGACTGGGTTGTCGAAGTTCATGCTCTTATGGTTTTTCAGCTGCCAGTTCCTCCACATCAGGTAGGCGCCCGCCCCGGCCATGGCCAGCAGCACTGCAGTGGGGGTCAAAGGTCAGATAAGGGCTGGAGTTTGAAGCTGATGTTTCTCTGTACTTACAGACAGGCAGGATGGCCCAGGCTGCAGCAGAGCCTCTGGCTGTGGAGTCCACCTGGATGGACGAGCTGATGTTTGCTTCTGGAAGAGAAAAACAAAAGCAGCTCAATGACCTGCTGTCTGCTTGTTCTGATGAAGACCATCATCTGCAGGATGGAAACTAAAGTTCTCTACATCTACAGGAACACAGATTAGCAAAGAGAACAAAGCAGGAAACCTTTAAGACTTAAAACTTAGAAACAGAGGATCTCTAAAAACAAG
>NW_015150977.1:202159-216184 GCF_000732505.1 Cyprinodon variegatus | reverse complement strand
TCACTGCTGGAAGATGGCAGGAGGGAGGGGCTACTATATTTGGGAAAAAATGGCCGCTCCCAGACTCAGATAGCCACGAAAAATTTATTTATTTTTTTTTACTTTTTAATACTAAATTCATTAAATCACCATGATCGTATTAGTTTCAGGTATAAATAATGATTCGTTGATTATTCCTCGCTGACCGGACTTTTCCTTTAAACACTGTTTATTAGTTAAATTATGTGAATTTTAACTACAGAAGAGGAAGTGATGAAATCTGCTGCTTGAACTAAAACTTTCTGGACTGATTAACATTTACTTTAGGTGGACGATCGCTAAAATCTCTCCTGCAGAGCGTCTGCAGCAAAACAAGAAACATCAAACCAGGTTTACGTTAAAGATCATCTGAACGACCTTCATCCTGACAATCTGAACAGTTTGATTCACAGGAAGCCAGCAGCACAGAAATACTCTGATTACAAACCATCAGACGTTCCTACTGAAAACTAGGCTGGTGACTAAACAATTAAAATTTAAGATACATTTACAGTAAATACCTTAAAAGGAAGCTTAACCCTTCATAGGGCACTTAGTGAAATACTTGGAAAATCCAAATTTCAAGCCAACAGTGTTATTGGAATCCAGAACAAGACTTTATTACCTTTGTAACATTAAAACAAATATGAATATTTTAATAGAAAAAATATAAATTTAATAACTGCCAACTTGCTCAAATATATTAAGAAAAATAACAAAAAATCCTTCTATAAGAAGTGAAAGAAACATTTTATTTGGTCCAACATAACAGAGGCATTAATAACGATACTGGCACTTAGATATTTTAGTTTATAAACCTAAATTTTTTTTTTTTTTAACTAGGCTCATTAACTTTTCAATTAGCTTTTTACTTTGACTTCTTAACTTTTTTCTTTCAACTTGTAGCTATGTAGCAGGATATTTGCTGAATGGCTGGATATAGATCTTGTGCTTCTAGACCTCACTGAGGGAAGTGGACTCCATTTGTAAGGGGGAAGCAGGTGATCAAAAATGCTAACTGCCCTATAGAGGCGTTAAAATAAAAGATTTTCTGCATTTATCCAATCTTCCCACCAAAAACCCCTCGAGAAGCACAGCATCAGGTCGTTACTTTGACTAGACCAAAAGCTTTTCAGGTCTAGGCAGACATTTCTGATGATCGAGCGGCGCTGCATACCTGCTGGCTGACATCAGTCCATCTTTATCCAATCATTTGTTTGAAATGGTGCATTTATTTTGGAATCGTGTTATTTTATCATTTAAATGAAAGAAAAGCCTTTAAACAAAAACAGCAGTCATTAAACGGATCCTTTCAGCGCCGTCATGAAGGAAAGAGAAACCTGATCTAATGACAAAGATTCATTCCAGAACCTTTCAGAAACCCTCAAACTTCAACCCTTTGGTAGAAAACCATCTGCTTTCAACCAATCTTTGCTCCCCTGATTAAAAAACTAATCACACCCAAACATTTAGGGATGATCTCATGAAAATGGGAAAAATTAGACTTACTGAAACGGCAAACAAGCAGAGTTCAAAGGAAGATTTATGCCCAAGATATCAACACCTGCACTTACTCCCCTCTACCACTAGATGGTGATCCTGAGCCGCTGGATTAGGTCAGACACATTTTAAACCATTTCCTATGATGATTCTTTCTCACATGGAGACTCTGCGTACGTTGGTGGAGGTTCAGATTAAAATCCAGCAGGGATTAACGTCTTTAAAAGGATTAGGAGAGAAAAACGAAGCATTCAGGATGTTTAAGTCATTTAAAGGCTTCCAGGCTGAAATGATCCAAAGCAAACGTCTGATAAATGATTCATTGATTCCATTCAACCATCTTTAGATCTGATCAGATGCAGATTAATAAACCGTTTCAGGCATCTGGAGGACATCTGATGGACACTGAAGCAGCAGAAGGAGGAGGGATTTTAGGGAGAAGCAACAAACGGATTAGTTAGCGGGTTAGTTAGTGAAAACTCTCTGAAGGTAGAGGTAACATAAAGCCCTACAGGAGGCCGGGTGAGCAGAGGGGCGGCGGTGAACGGTTTTACCTTTAGGCGGCTGCGTTAGCGCTTTGCTACCATCCTCTGAGGGACCTTTGGAGGAAGACTCTGCCACAAGAAGAGGCACAACTTTAAGCATCGGGTAGAAACAGGTTCTCTGTAGAGAGAGCTGGTTAACCTGAGGTCAGCTGCTTTGCTTTTACCAAACTGATCATAATCCTGCTTCAAGGCAACATAGAGTCAGACTGAGGTCTGCTACGTTTGAAAGCCCTGCTGCCACATGAAGACGCTTCCAGTGGAGAACATGAGGCTCTGAGGTGGACTGGAAACCAGAACCTTATGGATCCGACAGCGTTCATCACTGCGGTGACGTCACACTGCGCTAAGGTTAGGCTAGAAATAAGATCCGATTCCTAAGAAACTCAAAATGCAGACGTTACCATGACAACTGGTACAAGAACTAGAGCTGAAACTATCTGATTAATCGATTAGTGAAATAATCGACCTATTTAGGCTCACTGGAGACCGTAAAACATGCCTTTAGCTTACAGAGCGACTCAGCAGGAATTATATCAAAATTGCAAAAAAATTATATAAAATTTTGAATATAAAAAAAAAAAAAATGTCACCTTTCAATCTCCTCTATAATCCAGAACAAGTGGAAAACTTTTAGTTTCACTTTGTAAGAAATATATTATTCTTATTCTTAACATCTTTAAGTAGCCTGTCTGATTAATAGAAATATTTTACAGATTAATCAATTTGCAAAATACTTGAGTCCTAACAAAGACTCAATCCTGTCATTTGTTAAAAAGTCTAAATGATTTACAGCAGTAAATAAAATTTAAAATAAAACCTTAAACGATTCTTTTCCGTTTCCATTTAAATTGTGCAATAAAAGCTTTTCCAAGTTTCAAATGTTAACTCAAAGTATTTGCAAAAGTTGCAATTGACCAAAATAAATAAAATTAGGCAGATTCAGTCCGTTTGGTTTCATTACGTCGACCGAGAGAATCGCTGACGATGAACCGCAGACGCCGCCATGCGAATGAAAGCATCCGGCTGGACAAACTTTAAAATCAGAAGCTGCTGTGCTGCAGCTAAAGTTACTAGATCACTGAAACCTTAAGATATAAAGGAAATGACTGGATCAGAGTCTATCTGATATATGATCCAGTAACCCTATTTTCAGTTATTTTAATTTATTTTTATTGTCATTACACCGTCAGAAGCCGTGGAATTAACCCTCTGCATTTAACCCCTCCCCTCGGGGAGCAGTGGGCTGCCATTGTGCAGCACCAGGGGAGCAGTGTGGGGTTCAGGGTTTTGCTCAGTGTCTGTGGCAGTGGGAGTTGAACCTCTAGATTCCAAGCTCTATGCCCTGACCAGTAGTCTGCTGTTCTGTCCGACCAGCTGACCCATAGTCAATTCCAGTTTATCCCTTTAGTTTTGCAGGAAAAATGGTCTTTAAACGCTAAACAGGCGTGTATCCCTTCAGTCATGTACAAAAAAAAACACACTTTTTTAGTATTTTTTAAAGCGTATAATGATTTGACCTTAAATTGTTTTTGTACATGACTAAAGGGATACACACACCTGTTTAGAGCGTTTAAAGTCTATTTTTCATGCAAAACTAACGGTACTATCAGTTATAGGTATGCTGGTCTGACAGAACGCCGCTTCTCCTTTAATTAGTTCATGTCTGAGCAAATATTTGATAGTTTATCAGATCAGTGCCTCTTTAAGCAAATTGTCGCCCATAAAAAGCTGCAGTCTGTCTGTCGTACTCTTGGCTCTAAAGTAATTTTTTTGTCACACAGAAGGAAACATTAGCAGCTATGGAACAGATCCTGACCAAGTAGGAATAATTACAGTAAAGTCCTGCTGAGACGAACTCCTGAGTCATGAAAACAATGAAACTCTGGAGGCAAACGGAGGAAAATCTACATAAAATAGCTTTTTAGTAAAAATCATCCAGCCCTCAACCGCCTTTAGGTTAAATGATTAAAATAAACTGATGTGTCGGTCCTAGAATCTGCAAAAAGCTTCATCATCTTCATCATCAAAGGCAGATTATCCCGTATCAGCATCTGGATGTGAAGCTCTGAGGAGAAATAAAGTTTTTCTGGAGGATCAATCTCCTTACAGAGAGAAACAGTTTCAAACCTGAACTTCTAGGATCCCCGCCGTCTCTAAAGACGGCCTTCAACAGAGAAACAGTCTGCAGCTTTCAGTCCAGCTCTGAATGGAGGAGCGCCTCTGTTCACTTTGTCTCACTAACGAGATTAGAGGCGCTAGGAGCCGCGCCTCACAAAGCACCACGGTTCCCGCCGGGTCCGACTGAGGCAGCTGGAAAATGGGCTGGATGTGTCGGAGCAAAGAGCAACGAGGCGTCCTGGAAACGGCCCAATTAGTCCGCAGACGGACTCTGACAGCCGCGGCTTTGCTTCAGCCCAGAGAGAAGGACCGGCGGCCATAGAGATGGGACAAATAGAAGCTGGATGAACCTCAGAGACGCCCAGACTTTCAGACAGAAGGTTTTAAACTCCAGGACTCCCAGATCTGTCCTATAGTTCCTCCACGTATGCCTCACCTATTGCAGAGATAATTTAAACATTTAAATGATCTATAACAAGGAAGCCTGATGAGAAAGGGTGGAGGAAGAATAAAATAAAGAGTAAGACTAAAGGTAGAAGATAAAAAAGGCCAGTAATGTACGAGAAACAAAGGAGACAATGGAAGAACATGAAGACATTAGGAAGGAAGGACAAATAGAAAGGAAACAGGAAAGAATAAAAAGAAAAGGTTGCTTTAAGAAGAGTCACTTAAATGAGACGAGGAATAAAGTCCAGATTAAATGAAACCAATTAAAGATCTCGACTGAGAAAATGTCTCTGCTGCTTTAAAAAGGTTGTAAAAAGGCAGAACGGCCTGCAGAGCTGCTGATTACAGCTTTACTGGGAAGGAAGCTGGTTTATAAACCTCTAGTGGACCGGTCCAGCTCAGACTGGGGACCAGTCAGCCATCAGGGAATGATGGGAGCCTGAGGATCCATCATCTGCATCGCCATAAGCTCCAATCAAAGGCTTTAATTTTTCACTGCAGGAAGCAGAAGAGCTGCTGATGGATCAGAGACGATGCAGCCTGATCTCTGATCTCTTTTCTAACATCTGGATTATGATCAATACGTTGCCCACCCCCACCTCGGCCTAGTCAAAGTCCAGATCCTTAGTCTCTTCCTCTCAGATCGAGCTGCACTCAAACCCTGAGCTTTCATTTAAACCCAAAACCTTCAGAAATGAGCATTTCTTTTAATATAATTTCAGATTTAATAACCATCTTTAGGTGAAACTGATGCTTCATTCATCTGATCTCTGCTAAACTAAAATGTTTCCTTATTAAATTAACAGAAAATCCATCAAATTAGGATCAGAATCTGTGATTCTGATTGATGTTTGTTTGTAGATGGTTAATCACGAAGGTTCTAAATATTAAAGATGGCGTCGATGCAGACGGTTTCCTTTGCTAGAGTCGGTCTCTCACGGGAGCGCCGGTGCCGGGCGCCGTCCTGCGAGTTCTGGAGCCTCCGGCTGAAGTTTGAGTCCAATTAGTCGGGTATGTGCAGCGGATTCAGCTGTCAGGTTCCTGTCCGACTCCTCTTTAGGTTTGAAAAGGCTAATCTGTGGGAGCAGAGAAAGGAGCTGGACCGCAGCCATGACGGAAAACAAAGCCGGCAAACGGCGTCTCTAAGCAACCGCGTTTCCATCGGAGAGGAAAGGGCAGGGCTGCTGTTCTCCTTTCATTCCTAGAAGCACTAATTGCTCCAAACAATCAGCCAACTACTTCATCCTGCACCTTTGCAGACATGAATTTTAAGTTGTGCCTTAAAGACTTTGGGTCCTTTCTGCTTCTATAGCTACTGGGAGCCTTAGCAGCAGCTCGTTTTCTTTCCTGCTGAAATCCTTGTTCTGTCCTGTTAAAGTTGTTTCTGAGACTTTGGCCGTCTGTGCCATTCTGTTTTCATCTCCTCCTCAGAGGCTGCTGAGGTTCAGCCGGCGCCGCTGGCTCGTTCTTCTGAAGGAAACGGAGGTAGGGATGCACGATATTGGGATTTTGGCCGATATCCGATATTTTAAAACTCATGTAGCCGATGACCGATATCGATACCGATGTTAAAGCTGGACAAAAATAAGTAGTCATTGAAAATAGCAGTTTTGTTATCCATTTCTGACACTTTGAAAAATAATACTCAAATATATTTTCATATGCTGATATCAAATTGATTTTTAAAAACGCGGTATCGATCTATTTTACTTTCAGACTCGTGAAATTTCATCGTTCTGTTACAAACTCTCGTGATATTTTGCAAATTCTTGTGAGATTTTGTTAGTAAAATAGATCGATACCGCGTCAATATATCAACATATAAAAATATGGCAACATTTCGTGAATTTTCGGGGGATTTCGTAGCATAACGATGACATATAGCAATATTTCATTAGTAAAAGAGATTGATATGGTGTTTTTAAATGGCAATATATCAGCATATGAAGATATTGGGATATTTTAATGGATCAATATTTTTTCCCTCGTCTTTAGAAGTTTTTAAGTCTGTAAAAAAGAAGTTTTTGAGGAAGAAGAAGATGTAGTTTTTTTTTTTTTTTTTAGACTTTAGAAACTCAGAAGCTGATCAAATATCGGGTTAAATATCGGTGGGGTGGCCGATGTCAGATATTCAGTTTTAAGGCCGATACCGATAGGGGGCCGATTATATCGTGCATCCCTAAACGGAGCGCGAGGTTTTAAAGGAACTCACCGGGTCTGCAGCGCTGGCCGTCGGCAGCCAGCTCCTGGCCTTCAGGACACACACAGCTGTATTTGGGGGAGTGTTTGTTGATCTGCGGAGCAGGGAGACACATGTAGCTGCAGCCTCCGTTCTCCCCTTTCTCTGAGCACCAGTTGGTTCCTGAAAACATGAAGTAGAACAGTCAGGAATCAAAGGTTAGACCTGCATGAAAACCAACTGAAGCTATGAACTCCTTTGACACGTTTTCTGGCGTTAAACAGCTCCTCCCTCCATTTTTTAGGCGTTTTCCCTCCTCCGCCGACATTAATGTGAATAAAGTCATGAGGCAGATTAACAGGCCTCTGAGCTCTCAGTGTTCTGCTCATCGGATGCAGGTGATCAGGAGCTACGGCTGCAATGAAACCTTTAGAATATATTTCCCTCTGAGCTACAGAAGCTATTCTGTTATGCACCTTAAAAATTTGATTGACAGATGACCGTTTATATATGATTGGACGAATTTAGGTGTTCAGGCTGATTTATAACTAACTGGCCTGCAGAAGATAACGGAAAAAAACAGATGTTAACACAGGATTTTTAGAAATAGAAATTTTGGGACAATATGGTCTGATAAAGAGTACATTTATATGCATGTTTAAGCCAGAATGATTTGACATTTAAATACGACTTCCCTACGACTTTAAAAATGAGTTGCTTCCCAAAATTACTTCAACGGAAGGTTTCTGGCGGAGTCAGGTTAGTCCAACGCCGCCTGCCTTGAATAAACTTGATCAATTTTAACTAAAACAGTTTGGAATTACTTTATTTGGATAAAGGTGCCGATTGTGTGAAACTGCTACCTGTAAACATTAGTTTTATATTTTTGTAGTTTTGAAAAGGATCGTTTTATTGCGAACGTTTTTCTTTAATGAACATAACTAACTCTTACCCGACAGCTGGATCAGCTCATGGTACACGATGACGTCCTGAGGGTCGTTCAGATTGCTGGCGAGCGTCGTTACGTCAGAACCAGAGAACTTGTTGGCGCCGTAGATCGCTTTGTTTTCACCGTCTGTCCAGAAAACTCGATCCTGCCAAAGGAACCAAACAGGAGTTAAACTTCTTTAGCTGATGAACTTTAATTAGATCCTTGAGTTCTGTGAGAAGCCAAAGACCGGTTTGCACATGGATCCGGACGTAGCGAGTCCAAACACTCCAGAGCCGTACCTCAAAGACTGTGAGGGCAAAGGGGTGAGCCAGGTAGTCTGCAGACTGCAGCACCTTGTTCCGGTTGTCCCCGTTCAGGTCTACACTACAGAGCATGTGCAGCTTGGAGTCGACCCAGTACAGCCGGCCTTTGATCAGATCTGGAAGAAGAGGAAAAGCTTTTTATAGCCGCTCCCCCCTGACTACAGATCGGCTGGTTGCTCCATTCCTACCAAGCGTGATCCCGTTCGGCCACTGGATGTCCGTTGCCACCAGAACCTGCCGGTTCACTCCGTTCAGACCGGACTTTTCTATCTTGGCGGGCTCCCCCCAGTCAGACCAGTACATGAACCTGCAGAACCAACAGATAAAGGCTCAGATGGATGATTTAAAGCAGGAGCTCCAGAAGCTGGTTTCCACCCACCCACCCAGACAGAGGATCCACGGCCACTGAAGCGGGTTCTTTGAGGCCGCTGTTGAAGAGAACTTTCCGCTTTGTTCCATTGAAGTTTGCCACAGAAATGGTTTTGGTGCCCAGATCGGACCAGTACAGGTTCTTATAAATCCAGTCCACAGCGATCCCCAGAGGAGTTTGGACGTTATCGATCACTTTCCTGTGGATTCCAACGTCTCCTCGCTTGTCCAGGACGGTACTGAGGAGAAACAGACCAAACTGAAAACCAAATACAGGCAATCCTGCTCCCAAACAAACTTTTCCTAAAGACAAAAAAAGCCCAAATTTTAGTTTAAGATTCCAGAAATTTCAGGCAAATTTATGGGAATCAAATCAACCTTAATATGTTCACTTTTTAGTTTAGTTTGCATAGGTAATGATATTCAAGTGTCATTTGTGATTCAGTAAAAAGGCCTTTTTTCATAATTGGTAATACGCACAGAAGACAAAGTAGGCAGAAAGTAGATTTAAGATCCAGGGACTTTCGGCATTAACAACTTTTTCCTTTTTAGATTTCAGAACACAGGTCCACACGAATCCTTGCATGCACATAAGGCCATCATCAGTGTTAGGCACGTACTTTGAAAAAGTAATTCGTTACTTCTCCCAAAAAAAACTCCGCAATAAAAGTCCCCCGTTACACTAGTAAAAGTAACTATTGCGTTACTTTTGCATTTCTCGCCCCCTTAACCCTCATCATATATCATTTTAAAGATATAAAGAAATATTTCTAGAGGTCAAAGGTCAACCTTTGATGGCTTCTACAAACAATTAAAATTATAGCATTACAAAAAATTTATACAATTTAAGATATGCATTTTAAAATTTTTAATATATTTATTTTAAATATTTTATATTTAAAATTTTATATTTTTGTATGGCAAAAATTTTCATTTGTACTGCTATCATTTCAATGATAATATCTTTTAGAGGTCATCAAAGGGCAGTTAGCTACGTTTGTGCAGCAAAAACAGATGTTAAGTCAATTGACACCCATTTCGTCTGACCTTTGATGACCTCTAGAAATATTTCTTTATATCTTTAAAACAATAGCGGAACAAACGACACTTTTTGCTGCACAAACGTTTGACACCAATTTTGTCTGATTTGAAGAAGGTGGGGGGCCAACTTCACACAGGTGCAGTAACTGGGTGTCAGCAATGGTAACTGCGTTATAGTCAAAGTAATTAGATTACGCGTTACTTAAAAAGGTAACGGCGTTACTCCCATCACTGGCCATCATGCACGTATACAACTGTGGCCAAAAACACACTCCAGTTAGATTCCCACATACTGGGTCGTCTAAATACATTCACATAATGTTAAAGGAAAGTATAAATGAGGCTGAGATGGCGCCTCTGGTTCGGGGAAGATTCTTTGTAAAGATGAGCTCTGGATTTGTAAATTTTTTTGACCGTATATTTGATTCGACTTGTCAATAATTCACTGCTGGTGACTTTTGTTTAACAGTTTAAAGTGATTGGGGGCAAGCTATAGAAGTTTAGGAACCATTGCATTGAATAACCCGCTTAGCATTATTAATTTAATGACATTTTTATCTGTTACCAAGTGTTCGTTTTTGTTTGAACTGAGAAGTTTGTAACATTTATCATTTTATCAGGTAAATGCAGAAAGAAAAATCAGCTCCAAGAATCGTCCCAAAAAGATCAGCAGCGCTCATTGTGGGTCGTATCGACTGCTGCTCAACGAGTTTACAGAGGGAATAAAAGGACAAATGAAGGCACAGAATCTGTGTGGTGTAGGTCTAGAGGTTCATTGTACCTGTAAATGGCCTTCTGACCCAGATCAGCCCAGAAAATGGTCTGCTGGTTGAAGTCTGCGTCCAAAGCCGCAGCGTTTCTCTGCTGCTCTACAATCTGAGTGTACTCCTTCCTCTCCAGACCCAGACGGCGGATGTCCCGACGGTTGGTGAAGATCAGACACGGCTCCTTACCTGAGGAAGGAGAAGGGTTCATAAAGGCTCATCTTCGTCCAGAGCAGCAGCGTTCCTTCCTAGATGCTCACCAACGGCCTTGCAGACGCCGGTGGTCGGATCCATCTGGTATCCGTTGTGACATTCACACTTATAGCCTCCCTTCAGGTTGATGCAGATCTGACTGCAGATCCCTGGGTTCATGCACTCATTGATGTCTGCAAAATAAAGAATGGGGAAAAACGACTTATTGAGGGGGGGGACTGAACGGCAGCAAGAGCAGCACCACAAATATCCCAAATAGCCTCATGATTTATGTTCCTTAAGATATTTAACCAGGAATTCAGACAATTTAAATCTGATAGCATACATTTTTTTATTTTTATTTTACCGATTAAAGTCAAATTCATTAAATCATCATAAACATATTAGTTTGGGTATAAATGATCCATTGATTATTCCTTGCTGACTGGACTTTTTCTTTAAAATATTGCGCCTAAAACCATTAAAGCTCCGACTTAAATGTTCAGGGTTTTCTACACATTAATGCGAAGTTTCCGGTACATTTTGAGCTTAATGTTGGGTCATTTTTCAGCTGAGACTCGATTCTGGTTTGATTTCCAGAGGAGTGAATTAAAACGTTCTCAGAAAACAAGGTAATAATGGAGACGCTCTGTATCGTGAATCTCAACCTCTGTCTGAGAAACATGGAGATGATGGTGATCTGTACCGTGTCACATTTGATTATTCCTCATGTGAAAATAGTGAATGAAATCAATCACTACCTACTTGGACAGAGTCGTCTGTTCAGAGTGTTTGCACAGAGAGGGCAGGCAGAAAGGAGTATAATGAGGCAGAGGAGCAGTGAGGAAGATGGCCCGGTGCAGCAGGTTGTTTGCAGACTGAGTGAGAACGTTTTCTGGAAGCTCAAACACTCGTTGGATGAGACTAGAGTAGAGCTGAGAGTATATTTAATAAAAGCTTTGCAGAAATAAACCTCAGGATATTTTGTTTTAACTTGGCCTTTTCTGGTCGATTTAATTTAAAAGTTCAAACTACGTCTGCAGGTGAATTTTTATTAATTTGGACAATATTTTACTACAAATTTTTTACATTAGAAAAGGGAAAGTTGTATTTAAATATAACTATTCTAGACCAAGCAAGGGCCATGTTACTATTATATGGTTCAAAAAAATTAAACATCGCTCTTATTTTCACATAATGAAGTCCTGTATCCATGGTGATCAATCAAAACAAAGATCTACTGAAAGTCAGCTGCTGACATGGAAGCTCAGTCCATGCAGTTTCCTTTTAATAAAGTTTAAAGTTCTCTTCCCTTCTTGTTACCCAGTGTTCATTAGCAGCAGCGTCCCACCCAGAACCATATGGGACATTAAGCCAAGATGTATTTTAGTCAATGGAGCTCCTCTGATCATTCGATGAATCCTAACCACCATAAACGGATCAGAAACCAGTTAATCAGATGGGTTCTTATGGTTTCTTTTTGTTTATTCACAGGCAATTTATGTTGGAGCCTTTCTACCTTGAAGAAGAAAAAAAAGGAAATTTTGTGGGGAAGAGGTTTGTGTTAATTCTTTCATGGCTACAGTTTTTTCTCTTCTTAAATACAAGAAATGTGAAGCCTATTTTTTGTTTTTGGGTCCTTTTGAAAAAATAATTGTTGTTCATTGTTTTAAGGGTCTATCCACAGAATTGTACGCTCCTTGTGTGACTGTTTAAAAAGAAAGGAGGGATATCTGAATGGCAGCCCCAAAAATGGTGAAAAAAAACACCCACTTAAACTAAAATAAATATTGTAAAACCGTAACAAAGTGGTTCAAATGTTACTAATGAAAGAGGGAAGGACTAAAACTTGATATTATCCTAATGTTTATTTACTGAATCAAAAAAAAAAAAAAAAAAGAAAAGAGGAACCTTAGATCAAGCAAAACAAAATGGAAATTGTTAAAAAGTCAAAAAAAAAAAAAACACTTTAATAAATTTGTGATTTGATGGAAAAATTGGATTAATCTTCTAATCCCTCATTAATCAGAAGCAGTTTGATATTTTTCCAACCATAGAGATCGACTCTTTTTGCTTCAGTCAACTTATTGATGCATAAGAATCAATAAAACTATCAATAAAGCGATCACATGCTCCGCTGCAACAGCTAGTTTCTCCTGCATCATTAAAACACGCCTTCCTTTAACTAGAGAAAAAAAAAAAAAAAGCTGGTCTGCCGCCATCTTCCCGTTTCCATCCCTGTTAGAAGTTTATTCAGACAAACATGTCGATTTAAACTGAACCGCTTCTTTCTGGCCTCATTTCCTTCCTGAAGGTCAAATCAACCAAATCCGACATTAATCCCACTTGATAAACCCAGACGGGTCGGGGTGGGGGGGGGTGGTACCCATGTAATAGGAGGAACCTGAAAGGACTCTACCTCCGCAGGTCTTGTGGTCGATGAGCTGGAGTCCAGGCGTGCAGTCGCATTCGAAGCCGATCACCATGTCTTTGCAGATGTGGGAGCAGCCGCCGTTGTTCAGGAGACACTCGTTGACATCTGCAGAGCAGCAAACATCATGGATGATTGTAGGAGGCATCAAAACGCTCAGAGGAACATGAAGCTGCTCTGCAAGCTGAGCTCAGGTTCAATCTGCTCCTCCTACAGAGGAAAGCTGATCCCAACGTGGACCTTTTTCTAAACATTTCCTCCTCTCTAAGATTTTAGTGGAGCAGCTAGTGTTCAGCCAGCTGACAGGCAGTGTGTAGCAACATGTTGGTGAAGCTAGCAGTGGATTACTCTGTAGAAACTGATAAATCTTTAACCTTTGATCAGTTAAACCAGTTTAAGTTGCTTTAATCCTCCATTAAAGAAAGAAACCATAAGATCAGCAAACATGGAGGCTGATGTTTAAAATGGTTTTACTTCAGAAAAATGGGGATTATTTTCTGGGTAATTTAATCAGATCATCACTAAAACTATAAAGTTTTGCCCTCTGCTATAAAACAAAACTAAATAAGTAAAAGATTGTATTAAAAACTAGAGACGACATCTGTGCGAGGGATTAGAGTCAATGAGTCGATGCAATCAACTGGTTTTCCTTAGAAAACTTTGAATCAAATAACTGGATCAGGAGCGATCACGTCCCGTCCTCAGGAGCTACTATCCTGCAACTTTTTGATGCAACCATTTTTAACACACCTGAATTAAATGAGTGACCGGTTAGCATCCCTCTGCTGAGCTAAATGAGGGGACTGAGGCTTTAGGTGCTAAAGAAGAGATGCATTTAAAAGTTACAGGATGGAAGCTCTTCAGGATCAGGTGAACTGTAAAGTGCCCTGAGATTAAATGTGTTGTGAACTGGCGCCATAGATATTTAACTGAATTTAATCTTTAGGACGACACAGTGCTGCTGTTGGAAAATAATCCTAAACTCTGATAATCAAGTCTTATAATTTAAAAAAGTTTTCCTACTGTAAAATTTTTAAATAAAGGAAAAGCCCAGAGGCTAAGCTAGCAACTACTGCTAGTTTAAGTTAGATTTTTCAGCGATTATAATCAGATAAAATAAAGAATAAAACCTCAAATAGTTTTAACCCCTAGAACCCACCGGTGGGT
>NW_015150977.1:200686-201698 GCF_000732505.1 Cyprinodon variegatus | reverse complement strand
AGGGTGTAAGAGGTTAAATACATAATCAGTCAATCTAAACGGAACATCTATGTCGTTTAACTGGTGGAAGTCGTTTCTTAATTTAATCCCTCCTGAATCTAAACATCAGATTCTGATCACTAAAGTCAAATTTTTGCATCTGTAGTTGTGACAAAATGAAAACTTTTATTTAGATCCAGTGCTTCTAAACTGTTAGAATAATTGTATATAAATGTATCTGTGTATCTTGGGACTGCAGAGTGAGGTGGAGATTGTAAACTCCGCAGTCTCTTCCTACTCTCCTTGTGAGTAAACTAAGTTAATTGTCTCTGTGCCTTCTTTCTTTCCCTGCATGCATGTAGGATGTTTTAGGTGCTTAGACCTGAGATAAACGTTCTCCATCTTTGTAAACACTCACTGCACTCCTTGATGGGCTCGTCGCTCCAGTCCGGACAGTCCCTGTTCTTGTTGCACACCTTGCTCATCTCGATGCACTCCCCGCTGCGACACTTGAACTTCTCCGGGCCGTTGCACTGAGTCACTGCAGAAATGATACAGATGTTAACTCTGCAACCAAACGCCTTCAAACACAGAGCAGAACAATAAAGCAAAGCTGAAGGTGAGAGCGACTATTATCCTCCACTGATGCAAAACCTGCTGTGTAAAGTTCCTTGTAACCCACTGTGTGTGTAAGAAGAAATATTCAGCATTTCTTCTGGTTGATTCTGGAAGGTTGGTCTTGTTAATGGCGACCATCTCTGCTCTGATTACCGAGCCAACATGCTGATCCACAGAGTGAAACAAGGCGGGAATATTTAAGATGCAACAAATCAGAAAAAAATGTTATTTTCTGTTGAAACCAATCTGTTCCTGTTTGGCTGTGACTCCATCCTGGAGAGAAATATCAGCTGTGCTGCTGCCATCAACACTAGATGTTGGAGCTTGGCCTGTTTTCCAGTGTAGTCCTGTTTCTCTGACTGTGACTGACTCTTTGACAGTTGCCTTTTGCATCTATGCTTCTTTTTCTATGTCC
>NW_015150977.1:196427-199155 GCF_000732505.1 Cyprinodon variegatus | reverse complement strand
TAATAGATTAATCTGATAAATCTTTTTCAGCTCTAAAGCTCATATTTAGCAAGAAACAATCTTTTTGACCCGATAAAACCAAACTGGGATCGTTGGTTGGAGTGACTATTAGATCTGGAGTTAAACCATCGCCTAAAACCTGGGCAGAGCAAAGAGACGAGTTCTAAACCCAAACTGGAATAGCAGGATGTATGGAAAGCCACAAGGGCCACAACTTCAACAGATCAACTGGTTAAAATGAGCCTGGTCTAAAAACACATTTAGTTTCCGTTTCCTGCTCACAGTTTTTGCAGCTGGCTTCATCCGACGCGTCGGCGCAGTCTCTGATGCCGTTACACTGCCGGCTTCCCAGGATGCAGCTTCCATCGTCACACCTGAACTGATCCGGCCCACAGCTGCGCACGGCTGCAACGGAGGCAAACGCAGGTTAGCTTAATGCTGAAAACATTCCCACCCCGCAGAGGCGTCCGACGCCGCCTTCAGGCGTGGAAACGTACGGCAGTTGGACTCGTCGCTGCCGTCCTTGCAGTCGGGGTCGCCGTCACATCTCCACTTTTTGTGGATGCATTCTCCTGAGCCGCACTGCATTTCGCTGGGCGAGCACTTGGCCGGCGGCGTCGGGTGGCGCCCGCAGCGCGTCGGGTCCTCATCAGACTGGTCCTGGAAGAGAAGGGCGTCAACTTGAAGCATCTGTTTCACCAACATCAGCAGCCTTTTGGTTTTAAGCATCTACAGGATCCAATCAGAACCCGATCAAACTAGAGGGAAAGAGGTGATTAATGACGGTTTACTGGAGCTCATTTTCCTGATCCGCTGCAAAGTTCAACAGACGGGATAAATGCCGACATTTCAAACTGAAAACTAGGGTTAGGCGATATATTGATATACTCCATGCATCTTGAGTTGCCAGCGTTTTTTGCTGGATTTTTGTACGTCAGGCAAATGCTGGTCTAAATCATCAGGGTATGACAGCGGCTTATGTGAAGCGTTTCCAGGGAGACTGAGCATAAACCCCGCCCCCTCCATCCTTTAAAAACAACAGAAACGATGAGCGGCGGCTGTTCCTACCTGGCAGTCCACGTCATCGTCGCACACCCAGCTGGACGGGATGCAGGTCGAGTTCCCGCACTGGAACTCGCTGGGAGCACAGGAGGACGGAGCGCACTCCACCTCATCGGAGCCGTCGCCGCAGTCGTCCTCGCTGTTGCACACGAAGTTCCTGGAGATGCAGCGGCCGCTCTCACAGGTGAACTCGTTGGGAGCGCAGGTGACGTTACCTGTAATAGTTGAAGGGACGCTCAACCAAAGCAGGTTTCATACAGACCACTTCCCTCAGACCATCAACAATACGCTGAGGTTCAACCATTAACGCCGTACTCTGACTGGGAAAGAAAAGAGTCGCCCTTGATCGATGTCTCTTCTATTCGACACCAGGACTCCCAGAATACTGATCCTAATAGAACTCCCATTGGCCGTCAGTTTGATGGCTGATATTTTCCCCCAATGGTACAAATGACGGGTGATGATGTCAACTGAAATTATTCTAGTGTGCGACAAACTCATTGTGGATATAAAGACCTTAAAACAGGTCTAATATGTAATTTTAAAGCTTGTATTAAAAATAAATCTGACTAAATAAGACCGTTTAACTCCACAGCTTCGAAGTTTGAAATGACTACTTTATTTACAGAAATTAATCACCTCAAAACATTTCCTGCACACAAACATCAGAGCATTTTTTTTAGTGCAACGCTGAAGCTCCTGGCGCCGTTTCGTTTGCCTCGCCAAAGCTGCTCTACTGCGGCGGAGAGGCTGGTAACCTGCGGAGCGCATGTGGTCGCCACGCAACCATTTTAACAGTACAAGGATAAAATCTCTGCGCGAGACGGTGGCGTTCAAACAGCTCCTGAACAAAACCAATGCGTTAATAGCCGCTTTGGTCCTCTGAGCGGACCGCCTGAGGTGTGGGCAGTGCTTGAACAAAAGTTTCACTATTGTCTGGTGGGTCACCGATACGTTTGCGTTTTCCTGGGGTTTGGCGATCATCCTCTGAATATAAGCTGCTTCCAATCCTGTCCTCCTAACTGGTCTCTCCCCCTCCGCCCGAATCGCCATCAATATTTTAAAGCATTTCTAAAGCCTGTTTGGCAAATAGATGTCTTCTGAAAGCTATTTTTCCCCCACATACGCCAAAGAGTTTTAGGTAGAATGTTGGTTGCTAGGCAACGGTACCAAACGTCAACCAACCACAGGAAGAATTTACAATACAACTTATTGAGCCGCCAAAATGACGTCAGTGGGAGATGGAGGTAAAATTAACATTTTTATTTTATTTTATTTAAAATTTTCAATTATTTCTTTCATTTTTATTTTAAAATGTGAAGGAAATATAGAAAAAGGAAAAGTCAGTTAACATGAGTTACATATGATTAACGTAAATAAAGTTTTTTTTTCCCTTTAAAATCTCAGAACCGTTAAATGACGGCCTTGGAAGTTCTAGTGTTACTGAATTGAGGCGGAAAAGCAAACTGTGCTGCGACTACTGGTGGAGTTTAAGACCCAGCGGCCAACTTTCTGCAGCCCTCAGCATCCTGTAATCAATGGCACTGAAGGCGGAGCAGCCGAATACACATCTGGAGATTTTCTTTATGTGTTTAATTGATAGAGGGACTGTAGCCCCGCCCCCAATTACCACCATATTCTGCAAAACCAGTTTAAAAAGATAAAT
>NW_015150977.1:190283-194815 GCF_000732505.1 Cyprinodon variegatus | reverse complement strand
GGTTTCCAATCTCACTGTGGGAGCAAATCCATCTGGCGGAGTCAGGTTAGCGACGCCCTACACCCGTCTAAAACAAGGCTTTGTTGGGCTACTGTAAAAACATCGAACTCAACGCTATTTCAACGACATTTCGAATTGAAAAAGCTTCCTGGAAGGGAAGAGAAATGTCTTCAAACTTGGAAAGAAAGTCCAGTGGATTTATTTTAATTTTTTTGAAATGTCTAGGACCTGGATGACTGCATATTAGTCATTAGTCTAATATGCTCGTGATCCAGCATATTAGTCACTCTACAAGCTTCCCTCTCTGCTACCGAGTTGTAGGCGACAGCTGGTGAACAGCAGCTCTGGTAGCTGACAGACCGGCACGTACCGGACCTTTAGATGACCGAGCCAACAGGAACATAAACAGCTGCAGCATTAAAGCTCAACACGTCTGGGTGGGAAACCAGACCTCTGCTGCTCAGAGGTCCACCTTCAATCCAAATGTTCAGGTTCAAAATCAGTCAAATAAATCAATTAAAGAGAAACTACCGTTAATTTCCAACATAAAACCTCCAGATCCGGACTAGTGGCGATTGGGAAGAACTTACGGCAGATTTCTACGCTTTCATCAGAACCGTCCTCGCAGTCTGGCTCGCCGTCACAGTGCCATCGCTTCGGGACGCACTGACCGCTGCGGCACACAAAGTCCACCTCAGCACACGTCTTTTTTACTGAAAGACAGAAAATGGAGTCAGTTTGAACAGACATAAAAACAGAAAAAAGGAAAGTCTTCAGAGAGCAGCCAGATTCTGGGGACATTTAAAACAAATTTCTCCTTAACCAGAAGCAGCCTTTAGTTCATATAAAGGCTGATATTTATTCAGCTCATGAAGGAACAGTGAACTCATTCTCTGAGTCCCCCCCCCCCTTCAGTTCTATCAGATGACCCAGATAAACGAACACGTCCGACTCTGCTGCCTTTCATCCATATTTAGCTGCGCTGTGAGCCACCTTCTACCAGGTAAGTGTCTAAATCAGGGGAACCAATTAACAATCAGCGGCGTCCGAATAAAGAAAATTAACCAGTAAAGGTCTGGAGACGTTTCTAATTTTAATCTGTTAAATTAAACAGAACCTAAAACTGAAATAAAATGAGGCGTCTATGCCTCCATGTTATACATTGAATTTTTAAATTAAAATATGGAACCTTTTTCCATTTTAAAATCCAAATACTTTTTGAACAATTGTTCAGTTTGGTATAAAGACAATTTACTGATTGACTTTCTTTATACAAAACCTGAAATAACCTCTTTTTTCTGTCTTAATGGGAGCAGTGGGCTTTAGGCTGCCCCCACTGGAAAAAATGGAAATCTAGATAAGTCATTTTTCTTAAAATAAGTGCATTTGTTCTTGAATTGAGGAGGTAAAGGAGACATTTTGCCAATGGAACAAGATAATTTACATTTAAAATAAGAAAACACAATTGCATTGTCTTATTTCAAGTGCATTTTATCTAATTATCTTATTTTAGAGTAAAAATACTCATTCCATTGGCAAATTATCTCATTTACCTACTCAAATTAAGATTAAATACACTTGATTTAAGAAATATTTACTCATTTCTAGATCGTTTTTTCCAGTGGCAGGGTTTTAAACCTGGCTTTGAATGGAGACTAAGCCATTCTCAAGACATCAAGGTGCTCATTTTCAGCCTGGATCCAGATTTATTTCTGATTCTGTTCATGGCATCACGTGCAGCATGGTGCAGGACACTCCGGAGAGCTTTACCGTAAAAACTGGAGAAACGGAGCAAGTGAAATTAGACACTGTCAGACAACATGCATTAATTTATAAAGGTTTTAAATCTGCTCATCCTTGAATGAAAAACGTCTCATTTCTACATCTGATGAAATACTTGCAAAGAATCCGACCCTTTCATCCAGAACAGAACCAGCCGTTAACAGATTAGCTGTAACTTATTAATGCGGCCATCAGTCTGGGAGCTGTGTGAAATAAATATGCAGCTCATTTTCAGAACTTCATGCATCTTTCATCTGCAAACACTCACTAGATAAAAACCAGAGGACAGACCAGTCTGAGGACTGTAGATCTAGTCAGAGCAGACTGTGTCTAAGCTAAAGGTGCATTCAGACCGCAGTGATTTCCTTCAGCCCTGCAGGAAGTTCAATCTTTTCATTAGGAAACCCAGGAAGCTTTGGAGGGACTCCTAACCAGTGGAACCATAAAGGTTCTTTAAAGCTCCACCGTTTGCCGATAACAGGATGAATTTGGAAAACAGTCATGATTAAAGCAAAGCTGATAAAGCGAAGCATGTAAACTCAGAAAAGCAAAAATAAAATTAATTTAAAAACAGGCAAACTCTGGTTCATCGATTCGGTTCTTGGTGAGGATTTCCAGCAAACTCCTAGAAGTCAGCCCTGAGCAATATGGCTGATTCTGTATCCAAGTCTATAAAAGGAAAGTTGAGTGGAAGGAAAAAGTCCAGAGCAGGCCTAGCCACATCAGGAGAAAATACGAGTTCCAGTGCTGCATCAATAACTGTTTGTCATCGATGAGGTTGACAAACTTATTTTTAATTATACTTTTGTCCAACTTCTAAGATTTTATTTCTTTAAAGCTCACAAGAGGTGATAAACGTTCTTTAGTTTCTACTAAAAGGAATCCCTAAATTATATCCAAAGCAGACATTTTATTGCATTCTGTTTATTTTCAGATAAAGATCCAGATGAAAAGGTACATAGATCTTAGAAACGAGAACAATCGGAGAGAAATATTCAATCCATTTAAATATAATGTAAATATTTCGTTCTAGTTTCGTTAGTTAACAGTCATTTTAGGTCTGGGTTGCCATGGCATTACAAGGCAATTATGGAGGTTCTCTGTATTTATTTATATCCAACCCTGTGAATTTAAATCTACTTTGACCCCTGAGCAGCAGGAACCGGGGGGGAAATTCTCAGAAATAATAAAGCCAACATTACTAAAGTAGAAAAAAAAGAATGTTTTTGTTCTTTGCTTTTCGTAGTAATGCAGGTTTAATTGATCTGTGTGTAACACATTGATAGCAGATCAGGAAGTGGGAACATTTTTGTAATTGTTGAGCAGGGCATTAATTCATAAAAATTAATTAATTTGAATTCTAATAAATCAAAGTTTTCTGCCGAACAGCAATGATGAACTGCAAGGCAGCATTCTATATCCAGCTATTGTACCAACTAGGATAGAGCCGTCAGTCTGGGAAAGAATCGGGACGTTACTCCAAATTGTAAAGGTCAATTTTATTTTGCAACATAAAACTGACTAAAATCTTTTAAGTTTTAGTCGACTAAATCTATCCCATATCGTAATGACTAAATGGAACGGCTCATTTCCACAGTGGTAATGAGATTCCATTTAACGGTTTTATAGATCTGCAGATCTACCCGTCTGTCAGCACTTAGTAAACTGCAGCACAAAGGTTAAATAACCGTCCAGATTAGCGATGTGTTCAGCATAAAGGCCGACTGGTGGGTTAGAGGAGAACTTTACTGCAGAAGGAGCTGAAAACAGGAACCTCAGACCCCACCGTCGCTCTGCTCCCTTCCTGCACAGCGGTTACGTTTGAGGGAAGCAGAGATTATTTTTCCTCACCACATGAGCCCTCATCGCTACCGTCTGCGCAGTCTTCGTCTCCGTCACACTGCCACACCGACGGGATGCAGCGACCGTTTCCACACTGGAACTGATTGGCTTCACACTCCGTCTTCGTAGCTGCAGAAACAGAAGCAAAGTCAGCGTGAGGATCTGAAGCTCCACTGAAGCCAGACGGCTAAAATGCTCCACAGGCCGGAAAAATAAATAATAAAGCGACTGATTTAAGCAGAGCTGCAGTCGAGCTGCTGAAGTTTTAAGCCCAGCATGAAGATGAGTGCATTAATCTAAACAGAAACTTAAAACTAGTCGCATCATTTTGAGATTTAAAGTAGGATCCCCGTCCAGCGTTTGAGTCTGCAGTGATCAGCAATGGTTCCTTTAATCCTAGTCCACATGGTCCTTCATTAACCAAGACTAAATGATGGTAACCATTTAAACCAGGTGGCCTTTTATCCCATTATGAATGGAAAACCAACTGGTTAATTAGAATGAATCAAATTATCCATGCTATCCCCTGACATTTAGTCCCAAACAATTTCAAAACCACCATTTGCAAAAAAAAACAAAAAAACAAAACGTCGAGCTCTTAAGAGTGAAGAGGACATTTACGGTGGAAACTGATTAGCAGACTGGATCCGGACCCACCTGCTGGCGGGTCAGTTTGGTTTTAGAGAGCCTTCCTTTGAAACAAAGATGCAGACATTCGCTTTTCCCTCCCCCATAGTCCAGAAACTACCTTATTGAAATTTAAATACACAGAAAATGGCCAAAAAAAAATAAAAAAGGACTTAGTGACAGATCATTGCTACATCACTGCTGAGAGAATCAGGTTACAACAAAGATCAATCAATCAGCACTGAGCCACATCTGGAGTGTTCTAACATCTTGTTTGTAAT
>NW_015150977.1:185149-189428 GCF_000732505.1 Cyprinodon variegatus | reverse complement strand
TTTTTTAGTAGATAAACAAATGTAAAGTCTGACGACCTGAATGTGCAGCTGAGTTTCCCCTCCTGCTCCCACAGCAGTCAGAGTGCTTTCCAGACTGAAGGTCATTCCTGTGGCACAGTTTGCTGCAGCTGACATGGGAACGACTCATGATCCCAAAATAACTCCTGACCTTGAGACCCGCTTCATCCTGAAGGCGTCCAGGTGGCTCACTGGAGCCCTAGAAGGTTTCTCTGCGTCGCTCAGAGGTCGGCTGCTAAAGCTTTGAAATGTTTCAACTAAATATTTCACCCCAAGTAATGTTAGCGGAGGAGAAACCTGGAATATCTGCCACAGAAATGCAGCCATAAAGGAAAACCTTTCAAAGTGGGTCAGCGGCTCCTTTGGAGAGAATCGGACTAAAGAGGTGGGATTTTTACTGAAGCAGAAGCTTTAGCCGTTAGCGGAAGCTACATGATAAACACGCAGAGCAAATGACGGACATGAATGCTCCAAAACACATCCAGCTTTATCCATACAGATTTATGCACGTTGCAGAAAGGCAAACCTCAACCATGATGCTAATGAACTCGTTTATCATCAACGAGCATTTAGCATTTAGCATTTAACAGTAAAGAAAAACAGGATCTTGTGCTCCTGATTCTTTCAGATCTAAACCAGAGGTAGACCAATGAGTGTCTGCTCATAATGTGGGCTCATTCTGACCGCTGCGCCTCTGATTCTGACTCAAAGCTTTATTGATGAGACCAGAACCGAGTCTGATGCAGAAGAATCTTCTAGCAGCTCCAACACAAAACTAACCCCCCTCCGCTTTAACCATCATTTGCTCTCAGACTGTAGACGCCAAGCATAGCTTTGCCATCACTAGCATCAGTATTAATGAGGACATTTTCTCACTCATCCATCAACTCCGCTACATCTGAACGCCTCGGTGAACACCGGCCTTCAGCGTTTTCACTGCAAAAAACACCCTGGATCTGAGACTTTATCACCTTAAGCCCAGAGGGTCTTAGGAGCAAATTACATATGTGAATTAAACAGTTTATACAGGAATGAGGAAATCTAATTTAACGCTCTTACGAGTCATGGCTACTTGTTGATGGCGTTAAAATTATTTCTCATATATACACGGCTAAATCCTTCGTCATCTTTACCTTCGACAGGCTGCAACCATGTTCTGAATTCCTCGTTTTCCAGCCACTTTAAAAAAGTTAAAATTAGCATAACCCCCCCCCCAGTTTTGAGCAGTTCTGCATAAATGTCGCAAAATATATCTGAGGAAATTGTTTTCATAAACTTTTTTAAACGCCACAATAATCATATTTAAGAAATTTCAATGCCAATTCCAGGCTTAATTTAAAATAATTGAATGACTCACAGAAACCCTGTTAAAGTAAGTTCAGTTCCCAAACTATAAATTGGAAATACAATTGTTAGTATTTCCATGACAGAAAGGCATTGAGGAATATTTTGCAGGTGGAACCACTACTTTAAATGTCACCATGTCTGATTTATAGGTGATTAAACAAAAAAATAAAAAAATATTTAGCCTTGCTAACCATGAAAACCCCATTTTGAAACTCTGGATGAACCCTCAGACTTTATAGATCCTCATCTTGACCATAACTCAAGCTGATTTGGACTGAATAAGTTGAACCATGTTGGTTCCACAAAGGTTTTAGTGTTCTGTGTGGCAAAAAAAAAATTAAAAAAATCTGATTTCAGCACAATGCCAAGCATGCAAAAATGCGTTTTTCCGCTCATAAAAGGGAATCTGCTCAGACGAAAATTTTCAATTCCATTATAGGAGACCTTCTGGATAAGACGAAGCCTTTGCTCCTAAGATTTAGTCGTTTTTTTATTGAAATTTACCAATAATATCACCAAACTGAATAGAAAAGAACAGAGCAAACTTATGTAACGCACGGCGGTTACACGACCGGAAATGCTCGCATAATTACGTTCAACCGCTCCTTGGAAAAGTCTGAGCCTCTGGCTTCCAATGATGCCGGTCATTAGGGGGCGGGGCTAAAGAATTAATACCTGCTGTTGCATTACTCCAGATTCACACATGTCAGATTGTTTACACAGCTATAAAACAAGTACTTGTGAAAAATGATGTTGAAACAGAAAATTGTAAAAACCCATTTCAAAGGCGTGTGGATGAAACACCATGCGACTGTTTTGGCCTTTTCTATAAATGGATAAACATGTGCAGGTGTCAGTTGGGCTCTATACCGGGTCCGCCGGGGTTAAACCTTCACTGGGAGGTGAAAACTGGCTTAGCTGCGTCGTATTCTTGCAGCATCACACCTCTGTCATCTTAAATAAACATGAATGGCTTAATTTAACATGCAAGTAAAACAGAAATATACATCCCAGTAGGATGTGGTTATTTTTCCTGATAAACCTGGAATCGGAGTGAATAATGTAACATGTAATGCGACGGTGAACCTTTAACTGCGCTACAGGACGACCAGTTTAGCTCTGATAAAGATAGGCCTGGAAAATTACAATAATCCAGCGATGAAGCTGTAATTCGCTGAATTACTCTTCCCTTTTCCATAAACTGTTCCAGCCAATAGTAAGCCAAACCAGATGCAGGCATCAAGCACACAGAAAACCAGCCAACAAGCGTAATGTGTTCTGCATGTCACTGGAAACTCATTAACCTGACCTCCTAGCTGTGCGTTTCCATTTCCATACATCAATGCAAAGCAATAACTACTTTAAAATAGTACCATGTAATCCATTACTTTTCCAGGAATCCACCCATATTAACCAATGTGTATCACACACTAATAGCCCTGCCTTTTTGTCCAAATACCTGATAAAATCTAATTCTTTAAAAGGTTTGATCTCCTGCAGCCTTAATGTTTTTATTCCATTCAAACCAGCTTCCAGATACACCCATTTAATTTCAAACCAGTTAAACCAAACAAGCTCTTCCCAGGAGTTTAGCAGTTACTGTTTTCACAAAGCTCCAAAGTTGACTGAACAGCAAGAAGTACAAGTTGTGAGTCATCACAGAGTGTGAACGCTGACGTACTTTAATGCTGACAAAGCAGTGAGGATCAGGCGAGGCCCGCCAGGCAAACACTTCATTTTGATCCAAAACAAGAAAGTGAAGCAAATAAACCTGTAAATCCAAATCAGTTTCTACAAAAACTCTTTTTCATCTCTGATTAATCCAGAGCATCCAGGACCAAAACTAAAACTCAAGTTTAATTTAGTTTCTGGAACAAAATACCTGAAGACTTTTGGCTCCTTTTATTAGAGTCTAGAAACCGTTTACTGCAGCTTTTAATCAGCGACTCTCTAAAGATTTGTTCAGTCTCTGGGAAATAAGTGATGCAAGAGATGTCAGATTAGAGAAGAATGCATTCAGCTTTCCTGTGTTTACTGAAGAAAGTTCAGCTCAGATATGGAGCGCCAGTGCTTTTACTGCAACAATACCAACAGTCAGCCGTCACTCCAAGGTTTGAGGGGAAATAAATTCCTGCAACAAAGAATCATTGCTTCCCCGTTTCATAAGGTTTGCAGTTTAGTTGCAGCAAAATACAATATTCATGTCGGACGCCATCAACAAATAAAACATCCTTTATGGAAGAAAAAAAAAAAAAAAGTCTCATTGGAATCTGCCTTTTTTTTAACACAGAATTTTAAACACTATTTTTTTTTTTTTTTTAGACACTGAATTCCTTACACTCAATTTTCATCTGATAAAAATTCACCAGAAAAAATAATTCAGCTGCAAAAAATTTCGGCCAGCGGCCGGTTTGTCGCCAGCCGCTTCTTCCGGATCAAACCAAGAGCCTTGGCAGACAGGGGTGCCGTACTAGCTGTGATCGGCTCAGTTGTTTCACCCAGTCTGATAAGAGAAAAAACTCTAATAACTGTCTGTTATTAGCTAACTGACGTTTAGTAATTCTGTTTTTAAAAAAAGAAAAAGAATTCCTCATTCAGCCGGGAACAGTGGTGAGCCCAGCCATTGTGTCACGTGACCAAAAGAGCTAATTTCATTGGCTAGAAGCTGCTCGACTATCGAGTTGAGAATCCTTTGGCTGAGTTCAGCAAAAGGTCAACCTTTTTGCGGCTGAATTTTCTTTTATTTTTGAGTGTAAGGAATTCAATGTCTAAAAAAAATTTCAGTGTTTAAAATTCAGTGTTGTAAGATTTCAGTTTTTAAAAATTCGGCCCTAGATTTCAGGTTTTAAAAATTCGGCCCTAGATTTCAGGTTTTAAAAATTCGGCCCTAGATTTCAGGTTTTAAAAATTCGGC
>NW_015150977.1:183311-184803 GCF_000732505.1 Cyprinodon variegatus | reverse complement strand
AGATTTCAGTTTTTAAAAATTCGATCTTAGATTTCAGTTTTTAAAAATTCGGTCTTAGATTTCAGTTTTTAAAAATTCGATCTTAGATTTCAGTTTTTAAAAATTCGGTCTTAGATTTCAGTTTTTAAAAATTTGGTGTTAAACGATTTCAGTTTTTAAAAATTCGGTGTTAAAAGATTTCAGTTTTTAAAAATTTGGTGTTAAAAGATTTCAGTTTTTAAAAATTCGGTGTTTAAAAAAAAAAAAAAAGGCAGTTTCCAATGAGACCGTTTTTCTCCCATAATCCTTTGCTTACACCAGATAAACTACAGGACCAGTTTAACCCCCTACTATAAAGGGTACACCCTTTTATGAAAGAATTTTATTTTTCGAACAGATTTTATATTTTGGCAAACATTTCAAACAGTATGGAGACTTAATATATGCAGATAAGCACATCTAGGATAAAAGAACAGTCCTAGATTCCCCAAACAGCTATAAAAAACAAACCAATTTAAAAAGAAAAGTAGACAATTTGCATGTTTTCTAAACAGAAACAAGGCTTTGTTTTTGGTGCACTCTATAAAGCCTGGAACTCAACATCATTTCTGACATTTTGAATGGATGGGAAGAGAAACGTCTTCAAACTTGGAAACAAAGTCCAGTCGATTGTTTTTTTACTTTGTGGGTTAGAAAACTGACACCTAATCTAAAATAAAAGGCTGGAGGTTAATCCAATTCCAATCAAATTTCATCTGTTAAGCACTTAAAAACAAAAATGGCTGACCTTACAGAAAAATAAAAAAATAAACAAAACAGTACAGATAAAAACCAAAAGGGCTAAAACATGAGTAAAAATAACATTCACACAATCTAATAAATAAAATTGGGTGAAGATAAAAGGAATAAAATATTTTTAAAAAATAAAATAAAGGCCACCTTCTTGCTAGGTGTTAAAGGCTAAAGAGAAAAGGTGGGTATTGATTTAAAAACGGTGAGAGGCCCGTCTGATGCACTGAGGCAGGTCATTCCAGAGCTTTGAAGCTGCAGCAGCATAAAGGAAAACGGAGGAAAACCAACCAAACAGAAAATCCAACAACAGCATCAGACAGAATTTGGATAACGCCGTATGTCGACGATACCTTAATCTCAGTTTCAGCAAAGCTAAACATATTCAAGAAAAAATATTGTTCATAAAAAGTGATTCGAATACAAATATTCATAATTTTAACAAAAATTTAATCTGCACAAAATTGTACATTTATCCTTCCCCTGGTTTAAGAGTTTAATGGAATATGAACATTAACACTTTTCTCGTCACCAAAGATCGTAAGCTTTACTTCCAACCAATTTCAGCCCCAATATAAAAGCTACACTTCAACATGAGAATTTAACAAAACCAGCATCTTCATTCTGCTTTGGCAACAAAGATGTTAAAAACACACACACACCGTCTATTAAAACATTAACGGTATAGAGGAGGATATTTTATTTCCAGGTGGATCGTCTAAAT
>NW_015150977.1:180332-182099 GCF_000732505.1 Cyprinodon variegatus | reverse complement strand
TAATCATGTTTTGGGTGTACTATTCCTTTAAGGGGAGAGGGCCGTTCTTTTAAAAATCCTCCACAACACCTTTAACAATGAGAGTAGTTTGTAGGAACTACATCCCTTTCACTTTAAAATCTCCTATGAAGCTGTTGCTGCACCTTAGACTTGCCAACAGGAAGACTAAACTGCAGACTTTAATAAGATCGCATCAGTTGGACATAACCGCAGGAACCAGTTCTACTTTCTCTACAATGTTACTCAGTTTAAATAACCCTAAACATCCAAGAATCACACAAATAAGCAAAGAAAGGCTGGAAGAATTCTGCCCGTTAATTTACATTCATTTTTCTGGCTTTTAAAGGTTTATTTCTGCAAATGTACAGCGATGTTTTAAAAACAAAAATGTTTTAACTAAATGTTACCGTCTTCTTGCTCTTGATGCAACATTATCTGATAATACTGATGACCAAAAGTGAAATGCTTCCAGTTAATGGAGGCCATTATTTTTAGACTGGAGCTCAGAAATGAAGGAACAGCCATCTTTAAGCTCTATTTGAAGCCGCAGATTCAACAGGCCCTGAGCTTCATCCAATCAGTCACCTAAAATAGCTAACTGTATAAACGCTTTCACACTGGAGGTCACGCTAATGCAATTTTCCCCAGTAACAAACTGTTGCAGATTGCTACCTCTCCGCTTCCTCCTCCTCCTCCTTGCAGCCACCACTACGCCCACTTCAAGAACCAAGCACACCCCCACACGCCTCCCACAGCCAAGGATCTGGGTCTTACACAGCATCACAGTAACCATGGAGGGGGGGGAACATAAAACATCCATTTTAATCAGGCCAGCCTGCTCCTGCTCTCATCTCTCTAATCTGCGTGGCATTTTGGTCCAATAGTCCCACGGAATCTCAAACAGCGAGAGTGTTAGGAGCTAGTTTTGGAAAAAGAGGCTCTTTAGAGGCACTAAAGCCGATTCTGTGGGAGGGGATTCAAGGGATGTGTGCAAACCGGCAAGGAAACAAACATCATTGCATTACCTGGAACAAAAATAAATAAATAATGATCTCACATTGGAGAAATCTACCTCTGTGCAGTGGGCTGCCACTGTGGGGCGCCCAGCGACGGTGTGGGGGTCAAGGGTCTACTCAGGGACCCAGAGTGGCAGTCTGTGGGGTTGGAGCTTGAATTCAGAACCTCAGGAATCTAACCTCTATGCCACTGTTCTGTCAGATGAGCATACCCATAGTCGATACGCATGCGCAAGACGTCAGATTCGCATACCCGTATGCTAGTCCCATTTATCCCTTAAATTTTCTATGAAAAATACACTTTAAACTACCTAAACGGGCTGGTATCCCTTTAGTCATGTACAAAAAAAACAATTTTATTACTCGTTATTTGAAGCGTATGGAAGTCTGACCTTATAGTTTTTTCTACATGACACTTTAAACTACAACAGCACCTGTTGGGGTAGTTTAAAGGACATTTTTCATACAAAACTAAAGGAATAAACTGGTATCGACTATAGGTATGCTGGGCTGACAGAGCACCACCACCACCTTAAAATAAATAAACACCCTAATAAAACTAAAATCCTCCCATTGGTAAAAACTAGAAATATAAAAAAAAAGTCGTAGGGAAGCGGCTGTTCCGAATGTTGCATTTCTGAATTCTCCCGACTTTACAAGAGTTAATAAAGTGAATGTAATTGGTCGATTATCAAGGGGGCGGGATTGTTGTGGCAAAAGGTTTGCAAGCATGTTTGGTTGTGGCCGGTTT
>NW_015150977.1:172954-175023 GCF_000732505.1 Cyprinodon variegatus | reverse complement strand
AAGGATTCTGATTTCAACCGTTGCGTATATTAGCTGCGACACATGAATCAAGATGCTATGACAGAAAACATTTGATTGACAGATGATCGTTGATATATGATTGGCCGAATTTAGGTGTTCAGGCTGATGTAGAACTAACTGGCCTGCAGAAGATAACGGAAAAAAGATAAAAAAAAGATTTTAAGACAGGATTTTTTTTTTTTTTAAATAGAAATTTTTCTACATTTTGGGACAATACCGTCTGATTAAGAGTACATTTATATTCATGTTTAAGTCAGAATGATTTAACATTTCAATATGACTTCCCTACAACTTGAAATAGTTTTTTGTACATGGCACTTTAAACTACCTCAACGCCTATTGAGGTACTTTAAAGTGTATTTTTCATACAGAACTAAAGGTATAAAGAATATAGGTATGTTGGTCCGACAGATCACTGCCACTCCCTTAAAATAAATAAACGCCCTAAAAAAACTAAAATCTTCCCATTGGGAAAAACTACATAAGAATATAAAAGCATAAAAATTTAAATTATAAATGGCAAACTGTGCATATTTAAAGTTTAAGATTAAAAATATGACAGTTTACAATTAGAGGAAATATAACCTTATAAAAAAAAAAAAAAAATATAATGGGAAAATGTATTAAAAAAAAATTCAACCATTTTGCCATATAAAGCAAACAAACGCGGGCTTAAATTAAATCCAATTAATTAGTAGTCCACTTGTGCTAATCTTGGACTGTGGCTAATGACTGACAGACTAGTAAAGTTTACAACAAGTTAATTTTTATCATCTTCTGCATAAAAACAGACTCCAACTCTGAGGATTCTGGCCTGAAACAAAATAAAACCTTTTATCTAGATTCTAAGGAGCTGAATTTGGCCACTTAGCGGCTAATTAGCCCCTCATTGGCTCCCTGTGGCCGCTGATTGGCCTCATCCCCCCCATCAGACCCCCCGATCTGCTGCCTTTAATCCGCATTTCCAGGATATTAATCCGCAGTTTGCTCCCTTCCCCTGTTTGCATTGTTTTCCCTTAAAGAATAAATAAATAAATTAAAAGCGTCACTGAAGGGGGAGAATCACAAGATCACTGAGGCAAAAACAGCCCAGAAAAAGAGGTTTAAATGTTTAAATGGACTAAAACTGGAGCTAAATGAGTCACGGAGAGAAGCTGTTTAGAGATTAGATTAAGAATATTAAAGAAAATTAAAAGGAATGTATTAAATGTACACAAATACCGCCTGGGTGCCTGATAACGCTGCGGTCTGAGGGGGTTGATAGCTAATTATTCTGCTAACGAGTCCATGAAGGTTCAGCCGCGAGACAGGTGGACAGCTGGGCTCAATGTTAGCTAACCGCAGCGAACCCGGAGCTCCAACACCGACAGAGAGGGCGGTCACTACGGTCACTTACCTCGGACGTTACCGCAGTGCTGGAGCCATGTTAGCAGCAGGAGAACCCCCACTGCGGACGTGACCATCTCTGGTTCGGAGGAGTCACCGTTCGGCTGCTGCTGCTAGCTGAGCCTTCCCTACCCTGAGCTCGCGCTGGCCTGGTTTCGCGGTTCTGCCGGTCGGTCGGTCGGTCCACTCGCTAACTGAACGCACACATCCACACAGGCGCGTGCACACACAGGAACGGAGCGGTTCCGCTTTTATAGAGCCGGAGGTGGCACGCGCCGCGGCCGGACTGCTGGAAGGAGGAAAATAAAGAGACGCAGCTCCCGCGCGCCCCTTTTATAGCGTTCCTGCAATCACGGTCCGCGCGGGTTCCCGTTCCGGGCAGCGCGTTTGAAATCCATTTTCTACCGGCTGGGGGGCGGAGCGGTACCGGCTGGGTATCAGTGCTGCACAGAGCCGGGTGGGGGTCTGCTGCGGATGCTTCACTGTCCCCGGAAATTAATCAATTAATACAGCAAGAGGCATTTAATTCAAGGGCGGATTTAGGAAATCTGGGGCCCTTGGCAAAGACAGGCAGGGGGCCCTCTTCACACATAAAACAGCCCCATTCTACAGATAGAGAAATGTACGGAAGAGGATTAGGGCCACTGAAGAAAAAAAAAAAA
>NW_015150977.1:170309-171461 GCF_000732505.1 Cyprinodon variegatus | reverse complement strand
TTCTTTAATAGGCTATTTTGTTCTATTCAGCTACACAAGCATCCTCTTTAAACTACTAAGAATTGTGCTATAAATGTGACTTTACCCGATAAATATGTACATCTTAGTAATTTATTGATATGCCGCACAATGTCCTCCTTTTTGGTGCTATAGAAATGGCCACCCTAGTCAGAATTCTGAGAAAAAAGTCAGAATTCTGAGAAAAAAGTCAGAATTCTGACTTTTTCCCCATACTATACTGAAATAAAATTAAAAAAATCAGTTAATTTTTTTTTTTTCCAGTGGCCCTAATCCTCTTCCATAGAAATGTTAATAGAATAGACATACATTATCTGTTCTAGGTTTTGTCCCTCTCTTCTTATCTCTTTTCTTGTTGTTTTCCTCTCTATGTTTTGTACTCAGCTGCAGTGACCAATGTACACTGATGGGTGGCCAGAAGTGGATCGGCACCAGAACCTCAGGGTCAATCAACGCTGTTCCAACAAGAAAATGAATTAGCACAACATCCATATTTTCTAAATAAAGACAAACTATACTTTCGTACAGCCTTTACTAACAAATAAATGCATATATTTAAACATCTATCTGGATAAAAGGTATAGTAGATAAAATTCTTTCAGGTTTGAGTTCATTACTTACCTACTTTTAATAATCATTCTGCATAAAATTGATATTTACAAGTACTAATATCTACATAAATTTATTATTTAATATGTTTTTCTTGAAATTTTTATTTATCTATGGTTTCCCTGAAGACTCCGTGATGACTTGTAGAGACGCATCATGTTCTCTTTACCCCATAAAACACAAAATTTAGTTCTGAAAAGAGCATGAATTCTGTACTTATCGTCTTATATGTAGGTATATTGATGTGCATCATTAACTGAAGTGTTTTTGTCAAGTAATTGTTAATATATGAAACATTTTAATGTTTTTAACATTCCACTTGAGAGTATTGCTGCTGCCACCATCTGCCACCATTTTTCCCCCTCTAATACAGAGGGGGAAAAATGGTAGGGGTGGCCAATGATTGGCTAAGGGTGGCAATGGGCCCCCCATCTAAATCCGCCCCTGCTCAGCTGACTTTTCATGCTGTCTCTAAAGGAATGAAAGATTTTTTCCAAGCACTAAGCTCACTTAGCTGATTGCTCC
>NW_015150977.1:161853-165884 GCF_000732505.1 Cyprinodon variegatus | reverse complement strand
ATTTAAGAAATCTTTGCTTATTTCTAGATCACTTTTCTAGTGTGGAAAATTATTTAAAGGAGCAATAAGTAGGAAATTCCCTGGTGTGCATTTTAATATCTTGGACTTTTCCTAAATCCACTTTCATTCTTTTGAACTAATGAGTCTTCCTAAATTTAATTTTGAGTTTTCCTCTCTGCCTTCATCTTTTAAAGGAAGCTAATTTTACCTTTTTGAACAAGATTTTCACAAGTTTTTTCCTCATAATAAATTTGCATCGACAAATCAAATCTCTTTATCTGAAGAGCGCCCCCATGGGGGGACAAGGAGGTGGCAGAGTCATGCTGTGGGAGGCTTTTCTTTGGTAGACACTGATCATCATGTTACCGTTCCTAGTGTGAGGCATGGTGGCAGCACTATCATGATATGGAGCCATCTTGTATTAATGTTCAATGTTTTCTTGCGTGTATAAAACTATTCCTGTGGTAAATTAAAAGCTCAGACTAAATGGAGACATAGAAATAATCTCGTCTAAAATTAGACGTTTTACCGACTCACTATAAACACACCCAGATGCAGAAGTTTTAATATTTACAGAAAAAAAGAAAAAAAAAAAAATTTTTTTGAAAATAATTTTTATACAACTGTGTTTACATTATCAGCATATTTCTGTAAAAAAACTTTTCTCTTTTTTTTTAAATTTACATATTTACAGTCATGTCTTTACATATTTACATATAAATATGGACAAAATCTGCAAAGTATAAAACTTCGGAATGTAAAAAAATTCTAAATTGACATTTTAATGTACACAGAAAACACAAAAAATAGACATCCAAGGTTCAGTCAGTCCCTGATTGGTCCGAGCGACGCTTTTGCAGCACTTCTAAGGTTTTCTGTCCAAAAACCAAGAAGTTTATGAAGGTCTGCAGTTTGGCCTTTAACTCGTTAACAGGCCAAACTGAAGTCATTAAGGAGCGCAGCCAGATTTATGCTCGTCAGGCTTTTGAAGTGAAGTTTGTTTTTTGCCTATTTTTTTAAACCAGCTACAAAACTGTAAAAAAAAATAAAATAAAAATAAAATAAATATAGTTAAAATGTTCGCTATATTGATATAATTTGCTGAAATGCAGAAAGTGGGAGTCTGGGGTGATTCCAGCTGGTATTTGGCGCCACCTTGTGGACAAAATGCTTCATCAGAGTCAAACTGGTCCCAAACTTCTGATTTCTATCTGTTTTTTTATGTTTTCCAGGATGACTGTGTGCTCTGCTGAGACAGTTTGTTTTAAATCGGTTTAGAGGCGCATGTCCGGCTGCCAGCTTTGGTTTCAGCTGCTCAGGATCTTGGCGTAAGGCTTCTGCAGGCACAGCGAGCCGTGGTGAGGAAGAGGATGGTTGTAGTAGTGTTCAACCAGGGCTGCCAGGTTTGGGAAGGTCAGGTCACTCTCCAGGAATACGCCTTCCTCCTGTCAGCCAGCAACAGAACAAGCATTTTAATAAAAACACCCTGTTTCTAATACAGCAGGGGGCGCCGGTGGGTCGGCTTACCTCTTCAAACAGTCTGTAGTTTCTGGCCTTATTTATACCGACGTCCCAAACCACCAACACCTGAAAAACACATCAGATCTATTTCATGTAGAGCCGACTGGTGTTACTTTTTGATATTTCAAGCAAACTTTGATCTTTTAATAGGAATTTAGGAATAAAATGTTGGATTATGTCCTTAAAACTCTGTTTCACTGCTATATTTGCTCCTTTTTAAGATTTATACCTGCTTTTTTTTGTGGTGTACAGTTTATTTGGGTTTCTCAAAAGGAGCTTTAAATAAAATATATTATTATTATAACAAAAATATATTAAACATGAGACTATCTTTATTTAATTGATTTGCAATTAGAGGGAGAGGGGGTATGGAAAATAGGTTTTACTTCTTCATAGCCCTTTTCAGACAATTTCCAATAATCAATGTCATTTCTCTGGCTGTTTATACCGACAGCTTTATTTGTTGGACAGTTTTTTCTATTTATGTTCAGGTGAGTTTAGTTAGTTTGGAAAATTGGAGTTTGGTTTGATGTTAACTAGTCTTTTTAGTCTGTATTTGGTTGATTCATGTATTGGTGTTTGTCAAAATTGTCTGAAATAAATTCCCATTCATTCATTCATACATACCACACATATGGCCGTCTAAAGAACTCTAACAAATTCTTAGAACTTCTAAAAGTAGAATGGGAGGCAGATCTTTTAGTTCTCAGGCTCCTCTCCTGTGGAACCAACTACCAGTTTTAGTCCGTGAGGCAGACACCCTGTCTACTTTTAAGGCTAGGCTTAAAACTTTCCTTTTTGATAAAGCTTCTAGTTAGAGTGGCTCAGGTTATCCTGAGCTATCTCTATAGTTCTGCTGCTATAGGCTTAGACTGCTGGAGGACATAGGGACCCCTTTTTCATCATTCTGCTTCATTCTATCTCTATTCTCCCACTCTGCAGAATCTGTTAGTTCAATCTCTAACGTTCTGCTCTCTCTGCTTTTTCTCATAGTAGCTTCATCTGGTCTGTTCCTGTTTGGCTGTGACTCCATCCTGGAGAGAAATGTCAGCTGTGCTGCTGCCATCAACACCTTTGTTTCTAGATGTTGGAGCTTGGCCTGTTTTCCAGTGTAGTCCTGTTTCTCTGACTGTGACTAACTGGATGTGCTCTCTTCATCCTCTGACATGGGAGCTGGCTCGGAGCTCGTCTGCCTGGCTGTGTGTTTCCTGGACGGGGCCGCCTGTGGAGCTGGTTGACAGTTGCCTTTTGTATCTATGCTTCTTTTTCTATGTCTGCTTCTGTCTCCTTGAACCCCAGTGGGCCTCAGCAGATGGCCGCTCACACTGAGCCTGGTTCTGATGGAGGTTTCTTCCTGTTAAAAGGAAGTTGTTTCTCTCCACTGTCGCTACAAGCAAATTGTAACGTTGAAAACGTTACATTTTGGATGTAAATTGCTCCTCTGGTCAGTGATCACTACTGGAGTGATCAGTGTGGGGATTTTATTCACATTAATATTTAACTAAATCCTCACAATTTTGAAGTCTTTGGCAACCGAAATCTCTGCTACGAAGCGACAGCATTATCCACAGATTTAATAATGTTTTGTCCACTATGGCGGCCCTTAGTGTTTAACACAATAGAAGGTCCTACAAAATAACAATTCCTACAGTACTTCCTTACTATTATAGTTAATAAAGGGAGCAAATACATGAAATAAATGCAATAAAAAAAATATTTCTATTCAGTTTTTACCTTTGCAGTTTTGGTTCCAGATTTTCTGATGCAATAAAGTCCGTCCGGCGGATTAGCGCAGCATTCTTTGAAAAGCCTAAAGACATAAACATCAACAGATGGTTTGTTTTATTAGAAGAGACCTTTAAAGACTAAATGCTGCATAGATAAAAGCTTCAGAAAAGACCATTAAGAGTAAAAACCAAAGTGTTCAAAGACTGAGATTAAAAAAATGGCAGAAATAAGACAAGAAATGTTAGATTTTTATGCCACTAGGGGGTAGTGTTGGCCTAGAAAAGCAGGAGTTAGTTCTCTGATGTCTTAAAAGAGAGACATACTTTTCCACAAACATGGTTTCCGTTGTATCGATGAAAACAGATTCTGGCAGCTGAACCTGCAAAAAGAAACAAGGCTTCAGCTTCAGCAGGCAGAACAGAAATAAAAAATAAAACAAACGAGCACAAAACCAAGAGGTGTGTGTTCTGTGATGAAGGAGCTCAGCCAGGATAGGAACTGTGCTATGCTTTAATTTTCAGGCTCTCTTACGTTCTCATAGTCGTCATCAGAGTCGTGTCCATGTTTGGATGACTTCGTTTTCTTCCTGTAATCAGCGGGGACTTCTTCTCCCAGCGAACGGAAGCTCTGCCCCTCTGGAGATGCCCTTCTGGCAAGAAAACATTTGTTAGAGACAGGCGCGGATTTAGGAAATAAAACAGACCCATTAAACAGATAGAGAAATGTTAATAGAATAGACATCCATTATCTGTTCTAGGTTGTGTCCCTCTCTTCTTGTCCCT
>NW_015150977.1:143903-160188 GCF_000732505.1 Cyprinodon variegatus | reverse complement strand
GAGTGTTGTTCAGCATGGGGGTGAGTAGAAAATGAAGGCTAATCATGTGTTGGGTGTACTATTCCTTTAAGCAGCCATTTCCACTTGTTTTGCTCCTATGAATATAATAATATCGCGCATGAGTAAGTTCGGAGCAGAGCAAGATGGGAGGAGCAGCAGAGACTGTAGGTTTTGTTTTGCGCAGGCGGTCTGGAATGCGGGCGATGACGAAGGATTTGGGATTTCTGGGTAATTGTTTTTGCAGGAAGGGCTGAGCTGTCAGAATGTGAGTGTGACTTACTGAAAAGGAGTCTTTGACTTGTCTGACGGCAGCGGCGGCTTGGCCGTTGTGGGAGGGGGTTTAGGTACTGTGAGCTTGTTGGGAGGTCCGGACTTTAGAAGCGGAGATACTGGAGGCTTGGAAGGAATCGTTGGGGGGTTTGAAGAAAGCGACAGAGAAAAGCCGTCGGTGTGGGGAAAAGGTAAGCTAGGTTTGCTCCGTAGACAGTGGTTTCCCAGTGACTGGGTGCTGGCAGTGATCGGAGAGCTGTGGACTGGACCGTTCAGGACCATCCTTTTATGTAACTGCTCACAGATCGGCAGGGTGGCTGGGTGGTTGATCTGCATAGCAGAGTGCTCCCTCCTGTCGTGTCCAGTACCTCCCAGGGAGGTCGTCCTGGTCTGAGTAGGGGGAGTTGGAGACGGGGCCTTCTGGAGGTGAGGGGCAAAGGGTAGAGGAGGGACAGGGCCTTTGCTGGGTTCTTTCTGGAGGCATTGGTGTGCAATGGAGGGCTTTTTGGGGAGTGGGCTGCCTTGGTCTCTGTGTTGTACAGGGAGAGGTGGAAGCAACACTTTTTGGGCGTTTGGACTCGAATGCTGCGCTGGAACTGGTGGAGGAGGGTAGGAAGGGGGTGGTCCAGTGGGTCGACCTGCAAAGTGGGAGATATTCCGCATTTAGACTTTGAAAGTAAGAGACTTGAAGGACTAAAGGTTAAAGGTGCTAAATGCACATATTGTTTTACCTGGAGGTGTTGGTGGGTTATTGTCGTCAGGCTTCACATAGTCTTCCTCATCTTCATCATCGTCTTCAACAACATAATCTGTGCAGAAAGAGATTGAATGCTTAAGTTTCAAAGAGGGTAAAAGGGGACGGTATTGCTGCAGGTTTTAGCGTAGTCCTTACCGCCTTCTGCAGCCTCAACACTGTGTTTGATTTCCAAGGGTCTCTCTATAGTGCCATAAAAGTCTGCATCTGAGTCCGAGTCACTGCATCAACAAGGGGAAATAACATTCATTAAAAACAGAACTCATTTCTAGAATTCCATTAAAAGAAGCCGTCCTTCCCTACGGTACCTAGCATGAACGACTGCGTTTATGGAAAGGAAAGGCAATGGCTCTGCGACATGCGAGTTTACAGACTGACTCTATTCTGTATTAACTGCAGTGAATCAGGCCATTATAAAAATGAAGAACTCGATTTTTCATTGTTTCTTTACTGGTTTAAGCCGAACATCGTAACACCGTACGATTTTTTTTGCATTTATCGGGCCGGTTTTCCAGTCGTGCGAGAATTTTTTCGATCGGCCAGAGTTTCAGCGATCAGGCTCTCACCACTGCCTCCCGATCAGGAATCGTAACGTCGGGAGAAAATCAAACACGTTTGAAATTCAGTCGGCCGTCGTAAGGTGGACAAATCCTGCTGTTGAAGCAGAGCTAACAGCCCGTTTACTAGAACGCCGAGCACTGCGTATGTGAATACAAGGTAGTTCTTCTTCTTCCAGATTGTTGAGTCCGACCAGCGCCATCTCTCTGAGTCCCACGCGTGGTTTTTAGACGTACATTGTGAGCAGGAAGATCGCATCAGAGCGATAACCCTGCGGTTTCGTCGTACAGTTTGAGCTGTAGCTGCGTGAAACGATTGCAAATATCGCAAAGTGTATGCCAGGCTTTAGAATGAACCAGAATCTCAACCCCAATCAAGGGCGGTTCTGGACAAGGGCCAACTGGGGCCAGTGCCCCTGTAGATTATATTATGGCTCCTGTACTGAAGACATAATACTCAAAGAAATTGTAACGATGATCTACGCTGGAACAGACATGGTTACTGATAGGTCCTTTGGATCTATTTCATGTTTTTTCTTTACAAATTCTGTTTTATTAATTATTTAAAAACACTAAGGTGATAGCTTTAGCAGTTTTGAGATGGGATCCCAATGTTTTTTTTTCCAAAAAAACAAGAAAATCCTCAATTTTTTGCAGCTGAAGTTCAGTTTTTCTAGAGTTCTAATTCAAATTTTATAGAAAACAGTAATTTTAACTTAAATTACGTAAAAAAAACAGTAAAATTCCTAAATTCTGGATGCATATTGACCTAATGAGACATATAATTTTAATTAAACCTAATTGAAAAGAAATTTCCATCATGCAGCTCTCTTAATATATTTGGGCGCAATGGCCCCCTCCTGGCCCCCTGGTACATTTGGTCTAGAACCGCCACTGACCCCAATAGCTGAAAGGGGGTATAATAAAAGAAAACGTATTTTACCAATGATTCTGTCATTTTTAACATAATTAATTAATAACTACATCAATTATGCTAAAGAAAAAAATCTAGAGCCTGAAAGCTCCATAACAGACGTACGCTTGCTTAAGATGGCGTTAACAAGATGGCGTCCTTATTATTGCTAATGGATTTACCATTGATAAGTCAGAGGCTACTTTCTATAATCATTACAATAATGCTACAATTCCTAAATGTTAATTAAATCTAATATTACACATAATCCAAAATGACTGTTGTAATATTTCATGCCTGTCAATTAGCAAGAAGCTAACCCTAGAATTACAACTAATTGGGGAAGGTAAAAAAATAAAAACAGACTTAAGGCGCAGCAAATGTAATAAATTAACAATTAAATGTTATTTAGGTCCCTTTCTTCACATATAACATATATATAAAACATCTAGTCTGACTTATTTATAGCTTTAATGCTTGCTGGGTGAGTTTATTCTAGGTACTCTGGTTTCTTTTAGCAGTGCAAGAAAACGTGAATAGATTATTTAGAGATCTAAAAATGTCCTTGTGGGTGTAAAAGGTTGTTGTCTGCTTGTCTAGTGGCCGTAGGTATGCAAAGCATCTCACATGTCACACTTATAAGCATTAAGTTTGACAAAGGTTTCTTTTTCTGAGGTTACCTTGAGATATTTGCATCTTTTCTGTCATTGTAATGATCGATTTCCCTTCGCAGGTATCGCATCCATTTCTGGAAAACACAAGCAAAAAATGTTCCCAAAAACTCTCCTTGCAGAAGGTATAGACATTTTGAGCCAGTAAAGAACCCGCGATCGGTTCTCACCCTTCGCTCGTCCTCACTGGCGGCAGAAAAGTACCACGTTCTGTGCTTCTTGCTGAAGTGGACAATTTTAAATGGAAAAACGTTGCTGGACGTCGTCTCCTCCGCTGCTCTCATTACTCTGTAGAAACAAAACGATGTAGGAGTCACGATCAGAGAAAGCTCTGATTAGGATCAACGCATATCCCGTTGAAACTAGCAAGCAGAACACACTGGAACTAACGTAGGTGTAAAGCACGGAAGAAGTAGGAGCATGCTCATAAACGGGTATTGTAAGCGGTTGAAGATTCAGGTCAATGTCCTTGGTTTCTCCAGTAACCAAACAACCTGTCCACAGACGCATGGCCCAACACAGAAGAGCGACCTCCTTGGGACAAGACTCTGCTGGGCATCTACACCTTATGGACAAAGGACATTCTTTTGAGGACCAGAATGTTTGACAGGGGGCGTGAAGGAAGCCATCTATGTTATGAAAGAAAAAACAACCTTAAACAGAGGGGGTGGACTCAGATTTCAGCCTCAAAAACCTGTAATGCAGCGATAGAGTTTAATCCTTCCCGCTATCATCGCAGCCCCAACCCCTTTACAGGGGAACAGAAGACCTCGCTGTCAGGAATCCAGTTTGTGTGGTGGCGCCCTGTCCTTGTTGGTCCTCCATGCACACCTGCAGCTCTTTGGATCATTATCTGGTGGACTACTTAAGCAGTGGACTGTCACTACCTCGATGCCAGAGTGTTTGCCAGTTTTGGCTACTCTAGCCATGCTTAGATTAGCTGAGTCTAACTCAGTCTTTTGTTTCACTGAGTCTAACTGAGTCTTTGTCTCTCTGAGCTTTAACCTTGTTTTTTTGTCATTGTCCCTCGGAAGGAAGTCACCCTGCAAACTGGAAGTTGGGCCTTCTCCCCCTGGAAGGATCGTTTGAGCTTCACATTTAGCAGGGGATGCAAACTGGATGTTTGAGCCTTCTTCCCCTGGAAGGATCGTTTGAGCTTCACATTTAGCAGGGGATGCAAACTGGATGTTTGAGCCTTCTTCCCCTGAAAGGATTGTTTGAGCTTCACACTGAGCAGGGGATAAATCTCCACATGTACCGTTCAAGTTCTCCTGGAAATCTAAGTGACAGTCCGCTCCTTTTGTCCTCCATCCAAAGAATGTCAACTTGTCCACTCTTCAACATGTCCCCTCTTCTCTGGATCAACCCACACAGACTGGATGCAAAGTGAGAGAAGAGTGAGTCCCTCACTAGCATTTTCCTTACGGCATTCAAGATTCCCACGGTCCCTGAACAAACCGTTTTTGATATCCCCTCTAGACTTCCTAGTTCCTGTACACCAGCTCCCTGAGTTCCAGTTCTTACCACCCTTCCACCCTTACCTCAATAAACCTGTTAAACCTTTGTCTTGCTCTCTGAGTGGTTCTCTGCATTTTGGGTCAGACCTCTAAAACACATCATGACACTCGCCTATTCAGCCAGGACAACAATTCCCTTTAACAACCCCCTTTCAGAGACATAGACAGGTATGGGGCATTGCAGGCTAACAAAGAAGCCAAAAGATCCTCATTCCAAAGGGGGGGACCCATTCATTCATTTCTATTTGCATGTTTTCTAAGCAAAAACAAGGCTTTGTTGGGTTACTGGATAAATCAGGGGTGTCAAAGTGGTTCTAGAAAGGGACGTGTGGCGGCAGGTTTTTTTTTCCAACCAAGCAATAGCACCAGACTCCAGTCATCTCATCAAGTAAGTCCAATCTGAAAGTGATGACTTGATGAGACGACTGGAGTCTGATGCTATTGCTTGGTTGGAAAAAAACCTGCCGCCACACGGCCCTTGGTACAAAGCCTGGAACTCAACACTATTTCTGACATTTTCAATTGAAAAAGCTTCCTGGACGGGAAGAGAAATGTCTTCAAACTTGGGAAAAGAAAGTGCAGAGGATTGTTTTTGACCTTTTTTGAGAAACAGGTATTGACCAGATTTTATCTTGTTCATCTCCTTTCAAGGAGTCTGATTAAGGTGGTTTGGTGTTAATGTCTGATAATTAAAAGCGATGCAACCATTAGTACGCTGGGCTGAAACATCACCAGGAGGTGGATCTAGACTGAGAGGAATTTTTACTGACCTGTTGTAGCCATTGAGAGAGAACGCCCCCTGTGGCGAAGCAGAGGTGCTGCTTTTGAAGTAGTACACGCAACCCTTGTGGATGATGATGTACCTCAATGGCCCTGCAGAGAGCCATGTGTATTATGAATGTTTCTATTGGTTTAACCTTAAAGATGGAAGCTGAATTTAGACATTTAGGATAAAAGATCTTGTTTATACTTACATTTCATGAGACTAAATTGACTACCTCCCTTCTTGTGGAGGTACCCTGCGGTGGAAACCCCTCCTGGCATTGTAAGGAGATTCTGAGCGCCGATGGCGCGCATCGGCACCGGCCAGTACATCTCTGCAAACGACATGGTTCTGTGGGAAAAAAAAAACAGAGGGAATACATGAAAATGGGAACAAAATCCACATTGATGAATCCTGAGCAGAGTTATAGTCAGCCATTTTCCTGTCTGGTAAAGCCGGGCGTACACTTTGCAATATTTTCAGTCGTTGCACGCGGCTACAGCTATAACTGTACGACATAACCGCAGGGTTTAAACAGTTTAAAAGTTAACAACTCACGATATATCGCTCTGATAGGATCTACCTGCTCACACTGTATGTCTAAAAACCACGTCGGACTCAGCGCAGAGAAATGGCGCTGGCTGGACTCTTCCATTAGGAAGAAGAAGAACTCCCTTGTCTGCACATACGCAGTGCTGGAGGTTCTGGTAAAATGGGTCGTAGCTCTGCTTCAACGCCAGGATTTCCCACGACAACCTCACGACGGCCGACTGAATTTCACACATTTCAGACATTTCACGACTTTACGATTCCTGATTGGGAGATGTTGGTGAGAGGCTGATCGCCCCTCGATACCCCCTGTATACTTTGTGATGTGGGACGCACGATCAGGCGGAAACTCGGCCCGATCGAAAAAATTCTCGCATGACTGGAAAATTGGCCCAAAAACGGCCATAAATCATACAGTGTACACCCGGCTTAAGTTTCCCAGACAATCCTGTTATGGTTCAGGAAGCCCCAACAAATGGAAAACTGAGCGGTAAATGCGGATAAAGATCCCAGAAGAGTCCTCCCTGGATTTCCTCGAGTTTTTCTGAAACAGCGAGTCTTCTTCCGGTGTTTCCTACCTCCTGCTGAGCCGTTTGTTTATGCTCTTAATAGCAGCATTTTCTCTCAGCATGCTGACTGTCGTAGATAAAACTGTGGAGGCTAAAGTCGGCAGTAGGCCCATGACAGACACGGCGCTCCTGTTGGACTCTTTCCTGCCAGCGTTTGAAGGTGCATCTGATCTGATCCAGGTCCTACTCTCCATCTGAAGTCCGGCTTTCTTCAACCAAACCGTCTTTTTATGCCCTCCCATCGGCTCCCTCTCTCTACTTCTGACTTTTTGGTTGATCTTTATCTCCTGCATTCCCCCCTCTTACATAAGCACCGTCTGACTGAGATAGCAGCCTACAGTGAGGCGGGAATAAACGCAGATGGAGTTCAGATAGGACATCCTGAGTCCTTTCACTGGAGTTCAGCTTTCAGAGAAAATGGTTTGTGCTTGTTTATGTGTGTGTGGGTTGGGAGAGTATAAACACCCTTAATGAAGTCTGCAATCTTCAAATGTGTTTATATGCAGTTTCCAGTCTATCAACCGAATCAAGAGCTCAGGCGGAAACGGGTGTGTTCTTCTGTCTGATGTCTGAAACTAAAGGATCTGGAAAGATTGAGAAAATTCCCTCCATCAGAGATTATAGGTGGTTTAAAAAAAAAAAACTTTCACTTTTTTAGGCATTCTCTGGGACAAAGCCTTAGAGAATATTTAGGCAGACTTGCTATCAGTGTATCGACCCTCCAGACCAGTCAGGTCTACCTAGAACCAGAACTAAACATGGAGAAGCAGCATTTAGTTCCTATGCTCCACTTATCTGGAACAAACTTCCAGGAAACTGTAAAAGTGCAGAAAGCCTGAGTTCCTTTAAATCAAGACTAAAAACACATTTGTTTAGGATTGCCTTCGACTGTTCTAGTTAAACAGTTCAACTAAAACATCATTAGTTCATTTTTTTAGTCCAACTGCTTTTACTGTTCTTGTTTCTGCATTTTTTTTCCTTCTACTTGCTGTGATTTAGTTTTATTTTCGTATATTTTAATCATGTAAAGCACTTTGCATTGTCTTTGTACTGAATTGTGCTACACAAATAAATTTGCCTTGCCCTACCTTGCCTTGCTTTGACTATTAAGCGTCTGTGGATCAAACTATAGGTTTAGTTTTGGTTTCATTTGTTTCGTTTCTTTACCAGTATGACTTTTACAAATCTCCCTGCTACTTTACTTAGTCAGCGTAGACAGAACGCACCAGTTAACCTCTGGCTAGCAAAGTTACCATTAAGCTAGCACTACCGTTTAAGAACATATTTTTTTTCCCTCCCAGGTAGGTGCATGTGTATATGCTTTATATATATATATATGTATATAAATAAATGTAAAATGCAACTGCAAAGAAATTAACTCTTAGAAAAAGTGAGGAGTGATTAGAAAGTGTTCTGAGGAAAGAGGCAGAGTGTAAAAATATCCCTGATGAACTAAAAACAACCTTCATGATGACAGTAAATTAGCAAGCGGGAGTCTTGCACCATTTCTGTGAGTTTTGCTGACTTTTATTCTGATCGGAAGAGGAAATCCAGATGTTATCATCTTAGTTGTCGTGGCTGCAGCGGCTAAAAACGAAACAACGCATGAGGAGAGACTCAGGCCAGACCTTCGTCACTAAACCTAATCTTTGTCTGAACTGCTCATCAGCCATGGAAGGATATCCGGACGTCCTCTGCAGGCAGAGCCTGATGCCATCATGACGCTGCAATCAGCATTTGGATAGTTTTTACAGGAAGTTATTGAAAATACAGAAGACATCAGGTTGAGTAAAAACCTCATCATCCAACTAAAAACTGATTACATAAAAAAAAAATATTGCATTCCAAAGCAGAACATCAGTCTCAGAATGCTTTTTGATTATAAAAATAAATACCTTTACCTGCGTTACAGTGAACATCAAATAAGGATAAGATTAAATAAAAGAAAATATTCATAGATTAGTTTTTAAGCTGCTGCATTTTCATTAAAACAAAGTTTTATTTTAGAAAAAAAAGTAAAGCTCTTAGATCTAAAACTAAACATATGACTCATATTCAATTAACTAATGACCTATGAAATAATCAACATGAGTCATGCATAAAATATAATCCCTCTGGATTATTGGAAATCCCAGCAGCTCCTACATGTCATAAATCGCTCCACTAGATTTAAATTCATTTCTTTGCAAAAGAAGCACTTTTTTTTTTTTCAGAACACTTTTCATCTCTGTTTTTTTTTTCTACTATCTTAGTAGAAGATAAAGATCAGAGAACGTCCGTCTCACAGGAAGGGAAGCACAGCAGCAGCTCGCATACCAGACCGATAGGAACATGTTTTCCTTTCAGGAAAAACGTGTCGAGTCTGGGATGAACTCCAGCTTATTTACACGTCTGATGTCAATCTGCTCACCTGAGACAGACATGAGGTGAAGCAGCAGCTGCAGGGATGTGGAGGATTTATCAGATTAAATGACCTCCAGACGCAGAGAGGAAGCTGGCGTGGTATTGGCTAATTACCCGAAAGAAAACAGCTTAACATTTAATATCAATTACTCTGCCTGGTTATATGCATTTAAAAACATAAAGTTTGGCTTTAAGAAATAAAACATGTCATACAGATGAGAGGTATCCAAAAGAGAATAGAACCAGATGTAAACAGAAGAAACAGGATTAATGAACATGTTTTAGAAATCCTGAGCGTTTGGCGACTAATTTAGGCAGCAATGGACCAAGTACTCATCAATAGTAGTTAAGTAAAAGTATCGATACTCATAGTCAAATCTTAAATCCACCTAAGAGTGTTTAACATGTGATCATACGGTTGTTAATCTGGATTAGGAGGAATAAAAGCCTTTTATTGTGGAGAAAGCTTCCACACCTGCCTGAGATCTAAATGATATTGAAAGAGAAAGACTCGGCGGAGGTTGTGGTGAATTAAAGTCCTGTGCAGCTTTTATGGGCTTAACCAAACAGCTTCAGCATGGATTTTAGAGCTTCAGGGCATAGATGCTGTTATTGTGTAATTGAGGATGCGAGAAACCTCCAATCAGAGCAGCAACAGAACATTTCCTCCTTCTGGTTCTGTTGGGTTCAGTCCCACTCAGGTTGTTTTTCGGTTTGTTTCTTACCCTAAACTCGCCTGTTAACAGCAGAGATTAACTATATCGATGAAGAACTAAAACTTCTTTAGTTCTTGGATTATCTGAAATAAAGCGTGTTTTTTTAAAAGTCAGTATTTATCACTATTTCCTGTTTGCCTTATTTAAAAGAAAACAGCAGAGATTGTATCGGATTATAATCCTGAAGTTAGAAACAACAGTTAACTACACTGGAAAAAATAGAAATCTAGATGAGTCATTTTTTCTTAAAATAAGTGTATTTGTTCTTGGATTGAGGAGATAAAAGAGACATCTTACCAATGAAACAAGACAATTTACGCTTAAAATAAGAAAACTCAATCGCTTTGTTTTATTTAAAGTGCACATTATCTAATTATCTTATTTTAAGAGTAAAAATACTCATTATATTGGCAAACCATCTCAGTTACCTACTCAAATTAAGGGTAAATACACTTAATTTAAGAAATGTTTTGTTATTTCTAGATCGTTTTTCCAGTGTACTGAGGATTAATTATTAAAACAGACTCCTGTACGGGTTCATCAAATGTTCCTGTAATAAAACATCCAATCAGAGATGCAGCAATCTCAGCCTTCTTACCATTTCCTCTTTGGGTCGATTTTCACTATCAGACACGTAACACATACATGTGCCACAAATTTATTGATATGAAGCTGATTATTTAATAAAAACACTGTTTTTCCTCAAAATTTGACATTTCTGTCAAGTTCATTAGAGTTAAGTGTTTGTTAGTGAGGATTTTAATCTACAGGATCATAAATTCTATTTGGAATTGAGAGGATTCTTGTTTTTTTGTAGGACTATCTAATGTGTTAAACAATATACTGCAATTTTGTTTTTCTAAATAACTATTTTTTTCTTAAAATAAAGGCATATTTTCTTGATTTAAGGTTGTAAGTGATAAACTTTGCCAAAGCAACAAAGACAATTTAGATTTAAAAAAAAAGATACTGCATTGTCTTATTTTAAGTGCATAGTATCTAATTATGTTATTTTAAGAGCAAAAATACTAATTCCATTAGCAAATTATCTTTTTTTCTATTTAAGAGCCGCCACAGTGGACACCAAATGATTAAATTAAATTGTGTGAGGATTTATTTACATTTAATGTGAGTAAAATCCCCACACTGATCTCTCCAGTAGTGATCAACGACCAGAGGAACAATTTACATCCAAATTGTAACGTTTTCAATTCTATTCAGTTTATTTCTATAGCTCCAATTCCCATCATCTCATCTCAGGTCACTTTCCAGTTCACCAGATCATCCAGTCAGATTGATTCAAAGTTTTCTATCTAAGGAAAACCAGCTGATTGCATCGACTCTTCAGCAATCCCTCACACTAAGCATGCTTGTAGCGACAGTGGAGAGGAAAAACTCCCTTTGAACAGGAAGAAACCTCCAGCTGAACTCGGTGTGAGCGGCCATCTGCTGAGGCCCACTGGGGTTCAAAAAACACAAACGTTTTATTTATGGCACAAAAAAATAACCCAACAACACAGGACCTCAGTTTCTGTTTCAACTTTGTTTTGTTTTTTTTATAGTTTAAATAAAAAAAAATGAATATTCTAACAAAAAATTCAGGATCTAATTACTTTACTTTACTACCAAGCCAGTAATAATTGTTACCATTTGTCCATGAAAGCGTATCATTCTTACCTAATCTGATTTTAATCCAAAGGTGCTTCAACCTGCATCCTGTCAATTGATGCGTTTACAGTCAGTGGGAATTTAGAGTTTTGATGCAGTAAAAATATATATATTTTTCTTTTCCTCTATCTGACCAATGATGGGATCTTAGCAGGGAAAAATGTCCAAACTAAAAATGTCCCTCTACTCTCCTGAAAGAAAAAGCTTTAAAATCCACCTGGAATAATTAATCCAAGCTGATGCTCGACAAAATTAGTAGGATATTTTTAAGAGGATCTGTAAAAACAGGACAGAAAAGATGGCTCCAGCCCATTTTGCTCTGGGGGCCTTTAAGGCCAACTGATGATGTCATCAGTGCTTCATGAAGAGGAAGCAGGACATTAGGACCACAGGTGATTTCTGTTAAACAGGTTGTGGTTCTGCTCTAATTAGCAGAGCAACGTTTTTTCTGAATCAGAGCAATGAACATAAAAACGTTTTAAATTTCCATGAATGTGTGTCAAAGACGGAGCAAACCTCTGCAGTCGAGCTGCAAAGATTTCCAGCAGCTGTCAGGTGTTTGTTACAGAAAACGGATTGTGGCTCACCAGAGCTCTGAGTCAAAGCGTGCTACAAACTCAAACATAATCATGAAGCCCCCCATTCTGCCTGCAATAAAGGTCAGAGGTTAACCGCCGCCCCAGCTGCGACAGAGCCGTCCGGTCCAGGAAGCAGACACAGTCATTAAGAGACGCCTTAAAAACCCGCAGCACATTTCCTGTTCCCCGTCCTGCGACCACAACAATTCTCTGTTTAGTGATGTCAGCGTGCAGGTGGGAGCGCGTGAACATTCACACGCAGGTGGGCTTCTGTTAATGGCCTCCTGATGAAAAGAATGACACTGAAGCAGGATTCAGCTCCTCAGCGTCATATAGGACTATGGAAAGCTGTCAGTGCCAAAATCAACAAACAGCCAAAAAATAAAAAATACTTTGACGTATAAATATTACATAAATTATTTATCTCATGGTTGCATCTTGCTGTTAACAATAACACAGGGGTAGATAACATTCTCTATGGAAGCTCGATAGTGCCAAAATAAAAAAATATTGAATTAAAAATTTGACTAAATTTGAGAAAAATCTTAATATTTATTAACTTATATTTAAAACCCAGAGGCACCAGTGTCAGCAGGTAGACAGGAAATGGGCAAAGAGAGATGAAAGGAAAACATGCAGCAATTGCACCAAGGTTGGAAATTGGACCGCAGACCGCTGGCTGGAAACCCGCCGCTGCACGGCGCACCACCTGCTGCTTCTACCGGCATCAGAACATGTCATGGCTCCTGTGGTTTCACAGGTATGATCATCATTCAGAAAATGTTTAATTCAACCAGAAATCGGCGGATCTTAATGAGATCAGCCCCGCATGAATGGAGCAAAAAAGAAAAGGAAAGTTATGGTTTGGTTTAACCTACAGATTTTTTTTTTTTTTACATCGCATCAGGTGGAGACGAGGCATAAAAACAAAACATCAGAAAGTGATGGTGTTGTACTAACAGCTCAGTTTCCTTTCAAATCTGCACCTCCATCTTCTACCAATTTATTAGAACTTAATGTTTTCCTGGATTTATTTCTCTTCTGTTTGCAAACTTTTTTGTACTTTTGCATTTCAGTTTATTTTTCCTTTGTAGTTCAGTATTTGCATGAATTATAAAAACACTAACAGAAATAAAATGGTTTCATTGAGGGATCTTATTTTTATGAATCACATGTTTAGTCCTGGATCCAGGGCCGGCCCAAGGCAAATCCAAACTAGGCAACAGCTTAAATCCTAAAATGATTCCATAAAGGTTATTTTTGGACATTGTTTTTGCTTCTGCTATGAAAAAGTATAAGACTTTTACAGTAAATAAACTGCATGCGAGTTTATGGTTTTACTTTCAAACATAAGCAGAACTAAGAGCTGCTGCTGATCACAGTAGCAGAAAGTTTTCTGCAACACCTCATTTTTTATTTGTTCTGATTCTCAGCTCTGTTTTGCAAGCCTGCTCTTGTGAAACGTGACAGATGGTGACCTCAGATGTAGCATAATGACCCAATATTACATGATACGATTATTTCCTTACAGTAGTTTATGTATTTAGAATATGAGCTCAGAGTGGAGGCGTTTAACCGACACATGGGGGGAGGAGGGGATTGTGCACCCCTTAGCAGGCGACGCCATTTTATAAGCAGAGCTGCAGGTAAGAAACGTTTATGTTTTAAAAATATGAATCCACTATAAGAAAACCTGGCTTTGTGTCGTCCTGCTGACTCAGAGATGTCACCTTTGTTTTCAGATGTTAAGCCGACTTCATACGGAAGAGGATTAGGGCCATTGAAAAAAAAAAAAAAAGTTAACTGATTTTTAAATTTTAGTTTAGTTTAGTATGGGAAAAAAGTCAGAATTCTGACTTTAATCTCAGAATTCTGACTTTAATCTTCTGAGATTAAAGTCAGAATTCTGAGAAAAAAGTCAGAATTCTGAGAAAAAAGTCAGAATTCTGACTTTTTTCCCATATTAAACTGAAATTAAATTAAAAAATCAGTTAACTTTTTTGTTTTTTAGTGGCCCTAATCCTCTTCCGTAGACTTCATGTTGCCAGACGGGTTCTTTTCTTATTTCCTTCGACCTAGTTAACCCTTCAAAGGGCACTCAGTGAAATACCTTAAAAATCTAAATTTCAAGCCAATAGTGTTATTGGAATCAGGGACAAGAAAATATTACCTTTGTAACATTCACATAAGATATGGATAATTTTATAGCATAAATTTATGTCAACTTGCCCGAATATATTAAGAAAAATAACTAAAGTGCTTCTATAAGAAATTCATGAAAAACACTTTTTTTTGGTCCAACATAACCTTAGAGGCATTAATGCTGATACTGGCACTGACATTTTTTAGTTTAGAAACCTAAATATAATAGTTAACAAGGATTATTAACTTTTTAACTTTACTTTTTAACTGTTCTATGTATACACAAACACATGCATATTTTTATCCTGTGTAGGCAGGGCTTTTATTTTCTTTTATTTTCTTTTATTTATTTTAGTTATTTTATCTTTTATTGTGCAGCACTTTGGAAACCTTGGGTTTATTGAAATCGTGCTATATAAATAAAGTGGATTGTACGGAAGAGGATTAGGGCCACTGAAAAGAAAGTAAACTGATTTTTAAATTTTATTTCAGTTTAACATCAGAATTCTGACTTTAATCTCAGAATTCTGACTTTTTTCCCATACTATTCTGAAATATAATTAAAAAAAAATCAGTTAACTTTTTTTTTTTTTTCAGTGGCCCTAATCCTCTTCCGTAGGATTAGATTGGTTTGGATTTTCAATTAGCTTTTTACCTTTTTTCTTTAATTGTTATTTTTTCCAACTTATTGGACCATCTAATTGGTCAAATGCCAAAAATCAGATGTGCAGCCATGTAGCGGGATATTTGCTGAATGGCTAGATATAGATCTTGTGCTTCTAGACGTGGACTCCATTTGTAAGGGGGATGCAAGTGATCAAAAAGCTAAGTTGCCCTATAAAGGGTTAATGCTTTTTTTCTCTTTATAAATAATTTATTCCAGGTAATTAAAATAATAAAGGTTCCTTTTAGTCTGATATTAAAATTGTTGGTTGATCAGAAACATTTCAGTTGGAAAAAGGAAAAAAATAGAGGAAATGTGTTTGTTTGTATTTCATTTAAGCCTAAATTTGGAACAAAAATGTGATTTATGGTTTGGTAATGAGTCACAATTCGTTTTTATTTGAGAAAACGTTTTTTTTTTTTTTATCCTATAAATGAAATGCATTTGATATATTAGTCTCAGAGAAGTTAGACATGGTCGTCGTCTTTAACAGATATGGGTTTTATTATGTAATCAGTGTTTTTATGACTGTATGGAACAAGTAGAGTCTGTTTATGAGAGATTACAGTCGAGGTCAGTTGACCGACGCTGAATAATTCCTCGTTTTGCTGCAAATGAAGAACAACGCAAAAGCAGAACAGAAAGAGAAACTTAACTTTTTCACTGGAGCTGAAATAGTAAACGGCCCCTATCAGTACCTGTGGGCCGCTGCGCATCACCTCTTCCTGTGTCCAAATATGGCCGCCCGGCTCAACAGGAAGTGCATCAATGTCAGCGGGGGACAGAGTGACTGACACCGCCGCTGCTCAGGCGTCGTTAACCAGAAAGAAGCAGTTTCTATAGAGATGTAAGGCTGATATGACGACGGGGGGGGAGGTTAGAGAAGTTTAAAGAGACTCTGAGGCAGGAAGAGAGAGTCTGCAAAGCACCACCGAAACAGGGGTCGAAAATTAGAGCACGCTTCCTGTAAACGCTGAAGAAAACCAGAGAGAGGAATTACCATGGCAACAACCAATGGATGGAAGCAACTGGGAGGCTTCAGCGTCTCCACTGGAAAGAATGGCTCAGTCATCTTAATGAAGACGACCACCAACCGGGAGAAACTGTTCTGACTCGACGGTGAAGCTCGTCTAAAATTGAAATTCTTTTACTTTAGTTTCAGATTTTTAGTTTTAAATTAAATTCCTTCCATACAGCCTCTGTTTTAAAGCGCCGCTCCTGCAGTTTACAGCAAATTATACGGAATATCTGCAACATTGTTCTGCAGAATGTGGTCATGTTCTATATGTCACACAATAAGCTAAAATAAAAACGAATAAAACAAATAAAACCGAGTTAACGCTGTTTGCTTTCAGAATGCAACCTGTTTTTGATTCTAAATCTTTTTTAAGGGTTCTATTTCGAGGTTATAATGACTAAATGTTTTCCCCTTAAAGTCTTAAAGTGAATTATCTTTATAATTTTGAAATTTTTGTTGCATAACTTTTCTGGTTGGATGCATTTATCGCTTTTTTTCAGCAAAGAGGAAGGGGGGGGGGGGGGGGGGGGGGG
>NW_015150977.1:139633-143893 GCF_000732505.1 Cyprinodon variegatus | reverse complement strand
ATTAATCTTTTAGATGAAGGTTTGTTTTGTTTTGGGGTGGAAGAAACAAAGTTTAATGCTGTAATCAATTATAATCAGGGAGCCATTTTTATCCTGATTAAGATTTGATTGAACTGCATTTCAGCTTAAAAAAAAAGATTATGTTGATTAAATAATCTGTATCAGGGCTCTGTTAAAAAAATAAATCTGTTTTTGAAACAATTCTACATATTTTATATATATTTTATCTATATTTTCCCTTAAGATTATGTCAGAGAAACAAAGTCGGATTTTTCTAAAATGCGTTTCCACTTTCCTTGTAGTAGCTACTTTATTAATTGAATGTCCATCCAAAGCCAGTATTAATATGTTGCATAATTACACAGCCGTATAATTCAGGTAACAGCAGAAAACAATGTTTTTAAAAACAGAAATCCAATTTGGGATTGAATCAAATTCCTGAAATCTGAATCGACAGCCGCTGTTCTGTCAGACTAGCATACCCATAGTCAATATGCATGCGCAAGACGTCAGATTTGTATCCATTTAGTTTTGTACAAAAAAAAGATATTAAACTACCTTAATGTAATATACAAAAAGTAATTCACTAATTAAATCATTGCTTAATTGACTTGTTTGGATTTTAGCCTCTAAATAAACTTATTAGTTGATCATTGATCAGATATTCGGTTACCAGTTCGCTGGCAAACATGTTTATTCAAGTTGAAAAAGATTTTTTTGGTGCATCTGGATCATAGCTTCAATGGTTTATCAAAGCGAAGAAAAGTTTTTTACAGAATGGAGGATATTTCTACTGACAATTCAATTCTATTCAGTTTATTTCTATAGCTCCAATTCATCTCAAGGCACTTTACAGTTCAACCAGATCATACAGTCAAATTGATATAAAGTTTTCTATCTAAGGAAAACCAGCTGATTGCATCGACTCATTGACTCTACAGCAATCCCTCACACTAAGCATGCTTGTAGCGACAGTGGAGAGGAAAAACTCCCTTTTAAGGGATATAAAATAGATATAAAATATAAAGTCTGTTTGAATTGAAGGATAAATCCATCAAATATTAAGCTACTAGCACCAAAAGGAAACAGCCCCTACCATAATACTTCCTATTTTCACAATGTTTCCCTCCATTACAGCATCTGTTCAACCACAGAGTGGACGTGTTGGATACGTGTTTAGATTCCATCCTCTCATACCACACTGTTCTCTAAAACATTCAGGCCTGATCTGCTAAAGGTTTGCATGTCTAACGACACGTGTGACGCTGACCTAACTGACCACAAGTAGAGCGACGTCTGTGACACCAAAACAGCCGCCTCAGCTCCTTCATGCAACCTAAAATAATGCATGAAGGCAAATATGCTAAATTTTATCCCCTGCTGTCCTGGTTAGTAGATCAGCTTTGCCATATTATCCTGTTTGCACGTGTTTTTACTTTGCAAACCTTCACTGGATCAGAACCTAATCATTTAATTCCATTGAACGCTGTCTAAAAACTGGAAACTTTACCTCAAAAACACGAAAAACCTCACCGACTTCCCATATTTTCCTGGTTTTGAGCTGTTAAACATCAACATTATTCTAAAGAAACTTGCTGACTTACTTTTTGCACATCCTAAAACAGTTTGTGACCCACAATAAGTCGACCTCGTCTTGCGTCAGGTTGAGCCTCTAATGTCAGAGCAAAATGTCATTCTCTCCTCTGATCTTCAGCTGCAGATCGATGAGGTTTTTATCCCAATCCTAACGGTAATGCACAGAAATAGGCGCGCCTGTTCTGGGTTTTCCAACTAAAGGAAAAAAAAGGCATAATTTCCTTTGAACAACGAGCTGATCAGAGTTTCTATTCGAAGATCCAGACCAGCAGATGAAACCAACAGGTTCTAGATATTCAACATCAGACATTAAAGTCATAGAACTGAGCTGTACGCCAAAGAACCAAAGGAAAAAGTGAAATGTTCTCCAAAAAGAAGAGAACTTGACAATAAAGGAAAGCTGTGAGGAGCAGCATGCCAAGAGTTCACACTTACAGGAATTCCCTCTCTTCCCAAACACACATCCTGGAACTCGGCTTGGAGCTCCGAGCAAAAGACTTCTTCTTCTTCAGAGAAGGAGCGGACACGGCGGCGGACATGACTGGATTCTCACAGGAAGGTGAAGAACCATACTTCCAAAACCGCCCGACGGAGGACAAGGATGAGCGGATAGAGCCAAATCCAGAGGGCTGGAATGCTGATGATGAATGATCGGGTTTATGGAGGCTGGAAACGTGACGGGAAAGCAGAGAGAAGCTCAGAGACGACTCAGCTGTGTCAGTTAGGAAGTCTGAAGGTGAACTGGATCCCACTGACACTCTAGCTGAGGTTTCCTGAAGGTGGCGGCGAAGCCTCTGATTGGTCGGCTGTCTCACTTCCTGCTTCCTCTGAGGAAGCATGCGATTGGCTACCGGATGCAGCCCATACCACACTACACCCTCCCCCCCTCTCACACACACACATACACCCACTTCCTTCTAACAGACTTGGACAAGCAGGACCTGAAATAAGACAACGGGGGAGTTTCCATCTCTTCAGACTGGAACAAAGTATGGCTCACGTCGTATTTACAGATATCGTAGAAGTCAGTGTCAGACTACATGTAGACTTTTAACTTCTAACATTAGAGAAGAAACTCTTAGAAATGACAGAATTCATTTTTACTCACAGGGAGGAAAAAAAAGACTAATTGAATTATTAAAACGGAGGTAATATCAGCTGATTTTATTTCTGTCACAATGAAGCAGCGTTTTGATCTTCAGGGCTTAAAGTTTCTGCAGCAAATCTATGGAAATCCCTCAGAGCCAAAACCACCAGCTGCTGTTTATATCAGTATCTGAACCGGTCATAGCTGCTGTGGTTACAGCTGTTAGTGAGATCATTATGATTCAGTTTAACCAGAAATCTGTTAACATGAGGTCATCGTTCCCATAGGGGAAGACGAGTAGCATGCTTTAATGGAGGATAAATAGGTAATAGGAAAAAAATTAATAATTATAAAATGAAAAGAGAAAAAAAATGTACAAACAAAATAGTACCGAAGGAATTGTAATATTATTTACCACCTAAAATATTTTATTTATTTATTTAACAGTGTCCTGTCTGGCAATGTGGCTATAAGAATAATTGTCTTGATGCCAAAAGGAGCCCAACAGATTTTACTTTCACAAGTGGAGCAGTACGGCAATTGGCATATTGCTACACTTGTTTCGTGCATATAAATTGCTTTATTATAATTATGCAGGGAGTTTTACAGTTTATATGGACACTGCAATGTAAGTAGAGCAGAAAAACTGAAGAAGAAAAGGAGAAAAAAAAGAGAAAAGATGAAAGAAGAGAAAGACAAAACATTTTCAGTCTGCTTCATCACCTGCAACGAGATGCAAAAAGAACAACCGAAAGACATACGAGACATACAATGAAGCAACACCTTGAAACTATTGCTGAAGTAGTATTATTTAGTCACCTAAAATATTTTAGAAGTACTGGAAAAGCTTGCAGTAAACTATCGACATAAAAACCCTCTAGATCTGCTCAAGTAAAACGAGGTGAAAAGAGGTAAGAGCCTTTTTCCTGATATCAGTATTCATATCTTATTTTGTGTTGCGCAATGTTAGAAAAGGTTTTTCACTTAAACATTATGGAACAATATTAGGAGAATTGCAGATGTCAGATAATAAAGCTGCACATACACTGTGTGATATATTTTCAATCGTTGCACACAGCTGCAGCTCAAACTGTATGATGAAACTGTAGGGTTTAAAAGTTTACAGCTCACAATGTTTGTTCTCACACTGGGCGACCCAACGCTCTGATACAAAATACCTGCTCATACTGTACGTCTAAAAAACACGTCCTACTCAGTGCCAAGAGATGGCGCTGATTGGACTCATCAATCTGGAAGAAGAACTCGCTTCTTTGCAGGTGTGCAGAGCTCGAGGTTCTGGTAAACTCTGCTCTGCTTCAACAGCAGGATTTTTCAATGACCGGCTTACAGCAGCCAAATAAATTTCAAACATGTTTTCTCTCGACCTTATGATTCCTGATCCGGAGGTGGTGGTGAGATGCTGATCACCCCTCCACACCCCCTGTACGCTACACGACGCAGGGCTGGAACTCGGCCCCATCCCAAAAATTCTTGGATGACTGGAAAATCGGCCCAAAAAGAGCAAAAAATCATACAGTGTCCTAAGTTAAAAATGTATAGCGCCGCTGTACAATATT
>NW_015150977.1:137693-139008 GCF_000732505.1 Cyprinodon variegatus | reverse complement strand
CTGCAGTGGCCAGGGCTAACTTAGCCCGTCTGCAGCGGCCAGGGCTAACGTTAGCCCGTCTGCAGCAGCCAGGGCTAACGTTAGCCCGTCTGCAGCAGCCAGGGCTAACGTTAGCCCGTCTGCAGCAGCCAGGGCTAATGTTAGCCCGTCTGCAGCAGCCAGGGCTAACGTTAGCCCGTCTGCAGCAGCCCTCTCTCTGCATAGCCGTGTGTGAAGGACCACTGGCTCTGATGGAGGTTTGATCTTTTTTATTTTGCAAAATGTTCATTTGATTTGTGTTAATTGTTATTTTTCCCCCATTAAATGAAAAAAGTCATAATTTATTATTATCTAGAGACTATTAATAACAGGAGGTGAAATGCAGCTCCAGACTAGCTTTGAATGTGGTGATGTCATCAATACGTTTTTGTTCCATTTGACCCAGATTTATTCTGCTCCTGTTCTCCCCGAGTCCAGACTTTCCTGGGTTCTAGTCAAGAACACTGTATGCGCGTTCAGTGTTTTTAACTATTCGTGTGTGTTTGTAATAACTCATCATGTTGTGTAATGTCTAACAATTTTTGTGTGTCTGAATGACTGATGTGATTGGCTGTTTGAGTGGCCATCTGCATCAGGAACAAAAATAATTCAAAACAAGATGGTTTTATCTAAAGGGTTGAATCATTTTAAATATGCAAAATATTTTCCATGAAATCTTTTTCTGTGCTCAAACACAGAAAAGTTAAGTTCAGATGGATAGAAGCAGAGCTAACAGTGACATTTCATGTTGGTATGATTGAGGACAGTGGGTTCCTGTTAAAGCGAGCCTGCCACCATTTGAAGCCACCGGGTCTTTGAAACCAAGCGGCACACAGTGACTCACAGCAAAACTACTTTCAACAAAGCGACCCAGGAAGCTGGAGGCTGCCGCTCAGCCGAGTGACCCAGAACTGATCCGACTGTAACACTGGAGGTTTTAGTTGAATTGTGTTGGTTTCGCACCGCTCTTCTCGCTCTAAAACAAACAATGACTGTTATCAGAGATGTGCAGTGAGGTTTTAAAGATCACAGACACTATTTCAGCTTTAGTTGCTGCCTTTCCTGCATGAGATGCATGTATAAAACAGCAACATGAGAAGTTAGGCGTGTGAATCCAACACAGAGCGCGCAAACCTTAGGGTAGAGTTTGCAGGTATTTAGGAAGAAATGCTGATACCTTATCAGTGGGAAAGGGACCCTGAAAAGAATCAAAGCTTTTAAACAACATCTGCAGTTCTGATACAATTACCTAAATAAATCTGAAAACAAAGCAGTAAAACATACATTTCCTTTTTGA
>NW_015150977.1:126488-136766 GCF_000732505.1 Cyprinodon variegatus | reverse complement strand
ATGCTTATTGTGAGGGATTGCTGAAGAGTAAAGGAGTCGAGGCAATCAGCTGGTTTTCCTTAGATAGAAAACTTTGAATCAATCTGACTGGATGATCTGGTGAACTGGAAAGTGACCTGAGATGACATGATGTGAATTGTCGCTATAGAAATAAACTAAAATGAATTGAATCATGAACATTTAAAGCTTATACTCTGAGCAGATAAAGCCAAGAATGTGACCCAATGTGGGGATCAGATTTTTATAAAACAAGTCCAAAGTTTTCTTTTCTCTGTAACTGTTGAAATGTTGCCGGTGTAACAGAGTGAGGTGTGGTTAGAATCACCTCTTATTGCCACAAATGTTTGCAGTTTAGCAACAATGGAACTGATGACATGTCCGAAGTGTCTCTGGGCAAATTATATGAACGAAAACCAGTTTCCAACAGTTAAAGATCTAGGCTGCAGCGATGAAGCTTCACATCAACTTCTCCTGAGTGACACCATTTGTCCACAAGCACTGCTGAACCGCCTCCCTCCAGGCTTCTTTAAATCTCTTTCTGCTAATTTGGTCAGAACTCCTGGCAGAGACAAGCAGGAGTCAGGAATGTGATCCTACAGCCATGTTTCAGTCAAACATGTGATGCTGCAGTGCCAATATTCTGGCTGGGTCTTTTTTTAGGACTAACTTGTGTTTTAAAGATCTCACAGGGTTAGGTTAGATATGACAGGTGGAAGAGAAGGCTTAAGTTTCTTACTCCTCTCTCTTTTGCAGCTCAGCTTGTACCGCTAAAGTAAGTGAGGTGTTATATCAGCTTTGTAGATGTTAATGTGCTGCTCCTAGGTGTAAACACCACTTGCTATTGCTGTTGAGGCTATGCATCAAATGTAAAAAAAAAAATACTAACAAAAGTACTTTCAGTTGTACAGCATCCTACACCAAAGGGAAAAAACCCAGGAAAGAGAAAATCTGGTATACAAACAGCAGAACTAAAGCAGACCTACTGCAAATTAGAGCCACGTTAAGCAGTGCAAGTCCACAATCTGCAAGAGTCTTCACCTGTCTGCATCCCTCTACATTAGTCTGAATATGTCTACAGTCTCCTGCATCAGTCTGTAGTAGAAACAAGTCTGCATTCTTCTGCATCGGTCTGTGAGTCTACATCATTTTGTCAGCGTCTGCAGCATTAGACACAAGTCTGCATCAGTCTGCATCAGTCTGAAAGTCTATATCATTCTGCATCTGTTTGCATCAGTCTATGGTCTGTATTAATCTGTATAAATCTACAAGAGTCGGCATCGGTCTTTATCAGTCTGCATCATTCCACATTAGTCAGCCTTATTCTGATTAGTCATCATACTTCTGCATCCGTCTGCATTTATCTGCATCAGTCTGCAAGACATTATCCTCTATTTGTTCATATCAGTCAGCATCAGTCTGTATTGGTCTTTATTAACACCCTCCTGCATCAGTCATAATCAGTTAACAGTTTGTATTAAGGGACTGCGTTGGTCTTTATGTATCAGTCTGTCAAAAGCAGCCTCACATGAACAAAAACTAACAATCAACTTGCAAAACTTGCAAAAACCAAACAAACCAGATGCAGCAACGTGAAATAAATCAAGCCTCATAAACTCTGAAACATCATCTAAACCTGAGTGAGATGTACCTGAAAGATTAAGGTGGTCTTCAGATCCTATTCTCATCCCTTTAATTTAGTCCACTGGTTTAAAAAAGTCTGCAGTTTTTAAAGGTTCTTTTGTTGTCAGACTCGTTATTCGTCATTAAACGTACCACAGAGCTCAGAAGTTATACAAAAAGAAGCTGTTGATTTTATTAGAGATTCAGTCTCATAATAGTTAGATCAGAACAATGACCACTACAGGTGCTACCAAAATAAAAGCTCCGTTTGGTCAGTTTGCAGCTTCTATTAGGCTAAACTGATATGACCCCTAAATAAAGCAGCAGCTTAAACCTTGCCTCTAAAAAAAACCCCGTAATTAAGTCCTTTTCACCACAAACATGTCTAAAAAAGAATATAAAAGTTACCGTAAAAGATTCGGTTTCATCAAATAAAAAAATCGAGTCACAAATATTTAGGCAGTGAAGGAGGAGGAGAAACCTGGAGGTTATGCTACGTTCAGAACGCAAACAGCAGAAGCAGCAGAAGCAGCAGGTTTACATGCAAAGTCAATGGTTGCACCACATCAACCAATGAGAGAAGCTGATCTGGGAGCTGGTAGGGAGTCAGACGCAGCACTGCTGATGCAGAGCGCTATGATCACTCCTCTGAAACAGTTTATTAACGCCTAAATTAACTTCAAATGTAGAAACCTGCCGGCAGAATATGTTGGCTTTTATTATCCTGCTGCCTGCAGTTTGTAGCACAGACCTGAAAAACGCTAACATCTACTTCCAGCCGCCACCAACAGGAGGGGAAAACCCTGGAGAGGCGAGCGGGCCTGAGGCAGCTGCTGCTGGGGATTCCCAGTGACAGCGCAGCGCCGGTATGTGGGGGTCTGAGCGGCTCCCACAGAGAAATAATCTTTGAAGGCAGGATGGTAATCTGGATGAACTGACTGCACAGATTATGTGCAAAAAGCATTTTTTAATGTTAACATTTATCTACTTTTAGTGCAATAAGATAAAAGAAGCAGGTCTGTTAAAGGTCGTGGAAAATGTTTAATGTAGAGCTGCAACTAACGAATATTTTATATATAATAATATAATAATAATATAATAATATAATAATAATAATATAATATTTATCGATTAATCTGTCGAATATTTTTTCGATTAATCAATTAATAATCGGATAGCAAAAGGTTCCTTAAAGAAGATGTTTCTATGAAATTAAAGCAGGTGAAGATAAAACTTCTTCACTTGAGAAGTTCTGAATAGACAGATGGAAAAGTTTTTTTTATTTTAAATGAAACATTTTTTAGATTTTGTTTTACAATCTTGGTATAATTCCTGCTCTAAGTGGGTCACTCTGCAAACTAAAGCCATGTTTTACAGTCTGTAGACTCCAATTAGTGATTAATCAGTTACTAAATTAATTAACAATTATTACGATAATCGATTAATCACAATTAATTCATTATTTCAGCCCTAATTTAATGAAGTTTAATGAAGAGTTTACAGATATGGTGGATTTCTAAGAAGAACAGTTACTCTTGATAGATGCCCCCCCATTCAGAGTCCCTTTTTTAAGCCTCTATTAAAGCCTTCATTTAAATTAATTTCAATAATTAATAATAATCGTTTGATTTGGAGTCCTCTATGGTTTTCTTGTAATTTTTTTGCCTTGTCATCTACATACGTGTTCATTAGAGCAAAATAATCATGTTCCAACGTTTGTTCTTGGAAACAACAATCATATTTCCCTGAAGCAAGTTTCCCTAATTTAAATAACATCCTGTTTAATCAAAGCGTTACCCTGATATAAAAACAGATCTTTATTACGTTTTTTAATTGCAGAATTTAACTCCTGAAAAGATGTTTTAGACTCCATGCAGGAGCTGTTGTGGTCTTCCTTCTCGTTGCTCACAGGTTTTTAGATGCTTCCTGGAGCTCCTCTGGGATTCACCAAGCAGCGGAACGGAGCGGAATGCAGCAGAGTGGAGCTGGACTAAGTCTAAATAGGAGGTAAATAGGAGGAGCTGTACGGGTTTAACCTGCCTAAAAGCTCAGCCATCATCTCCGCCTCCTTTGAATGTTCCTCCAAGCTTAGATCCATCATGGAGAACACCTTCCACCCTCTGCAGCAGACTGTAGAGGAGCTGAGCAGCTCCTTTAATGAAAGACTTTTACACCCGGTGTGTAAAAGTAGCCCTACTGCAGGTCATTCATCCCTGCTGCAACCAGACTCTACAATGAGACATCACAACGGCAATAACTTGTGCAATTATAATAATAACAATAACCGGTTTCTCTATATCTGACACTCAGTACAATAGATATATCAATATAAGGATCCATCTATATAAATACCCATGGAAACACGCTGTGCAATAACACTGCATAATATTCCTCCTTACTGTTTATACTGTATGTATCTCATGCACCTTTTTCTTCCTTTTGCACTTTCTTCTCCTTTGACTATTTGAGCTGATGGAAAAAATACATTTCTCCACTGTGAGATAAATTAAATCAATCAATCAATATGCTTCCTTATGTTTCTTATTTTGAGGAGCAGGGGCAGCTTTAGCAAATTTGTAGCCCTACTGTAGGAAAAGACAGGCAGGGGCCCCTCTGAATGGAAAAGACATAGAACAGCCCCATTCTCCAGGTTCTAGGTTGTGTCCCTCTCTTCTTGTCCCTTTTCTTCTTGTTTTCCTCTCTATGTTTTGTACTCAGCTGACTTTTCATGCTGTCTCTAAAGGAATGAAAGATTTTTTCCAAGCACTAAGCTCACTTAGCTGATTGCTCCTTCCTGTGTTTCCAAAAAGGCCAAAGTAAATAACCCAGTCCTTCTTTTCACTGTAGACAAGCCATGATCTGCTTATCTGTTCTCCATTTTTCATTTGGATGAAATAATAGCTGCATGAATCATGACAGCAGACAAGATAGAGGAGAGCAGGAGGCGGGGTTACCAATCTACTCGCTCTGGAGAGCAGAGTTCGCTGCTTTTAGATGTTGTCTCCAAAGTCTCCAGTAGCAGAAAAAAGTCTCTAGATTTGGCGCTAGGAGCTTTTTAGAAATCAAAGTGCTAGAGGGGTCTGAAAAGTGGCTAAATATAGCGACTAAAGCGCTAAGTTGGCAACACTGCTCTTTGCATGGTTTGTTTTCAAATGGTTTGCTGCTGTCTGTTTGGACCTTTCTGAACATGTGCAGCAAATGGACTGATCCAATATGGTGGACACTGAGGGGGGGGGCTGAGACACACTTAATATTATCAGCGTTCTGATGGCATTTTTATGGCATTCATATTTAATCTGCACAAATAAGGAATAGTTGTATTAACCACACATGTAAACAGAGTTTTATGGGGTCTCTAGGAACTTGGTTCCCTAGGCATCTGTTTAGTATCCCCCCCTAGAAATGGTCCCTAGCAATGTTAGATCTTTGCTGTCCCACATAGATGCTGTTTTAATGCTCTGGGTAATTGCCTGGTTCATAAAATGTAGGTTTTTGCAAAAGAAGAACTGAAATACACAATTATGGATACAATTTCTGCAGAATGGAGAGACAGTTGAACCCCAGACTCAAACACACTGTCTCCCCCTGGACCTCCTCCGCAGAGCATTTTATTAACAGAACATGATGCATGGTTACAAACAGAATATTGTTCTGACAGAACAATTGATCAGTTCATGAAGACAGGATGCTTCATCCGAACGACAAGGCAGGATGGTCTCCTGAGACAGGAGTGGAGCATCCCCTTGCAAAAATGTTTTATAAGCACACATTAATTTTATAATCATCATTGAATAAACCTGAGTTTGACTATAAAAATGTTAAAAAAGGACAACAATGTGTTGCATCAGGGTCACTTCCTGCTGTGTCATAAACTCCTGCGACCCTAAACCAGCCGGTTGACCCAGCAGGCGGTCTGTGCACCAATAATCATGTCAAAGATGTGAAAGAATGAAGGAAATTCTTAAAGATACAACAAAGTGATAAATATCAGGATTGTTTCTTAACCCCAGCATGTTTATTTATTCATAGATTAAATCTGTTAGATCAAAGGTTTCAGTTTTTTAGTGCTCAGTTGCTGGTTTCCCCAGAAGGAGGATGTAAACGTCATGCTTCCGGGGGCTGTTGGGAATACTGGAGGATGGATTTGCATGAAAGCCTGAACTTTTCCTGGTTAGATGCAAAAATAAAAACCGTGTTTCAACCTTCAGATTTTTTTACGTGAACCAGAAACACCGATAGGAGCCAAGCTACAGTGGCGACTCAAACCTAAACTTGTGCAGGTTTCATTTCTTTCTCCCTCACAGAAAGTCTGAATTTATTCTCATAAAAATCATTTTTTTTTGGATATGGTGCAATTATTCTTTCTTAAATGTTGCAATAAAACAATAATTTACATTTTTACCTTTAAAAGTTGAATGATATGTTTCTGCTGCAGCCCTAACAATCAGCCACAAGCCGTCCAAATGCAGCCGCATCCTGCTGCTGTTTGATGCTCAAACTATTTATAGAACCATTTAAAAACTTGTAAAATGTATATGAAGTTAAGAAACGGCAGATCCAGAGTCGAGTGGGAAAGTTTTTACAAATTTCTCCTCTTTTTGTTATAATTCCATGTTTCAAATCTTCAAATGAATTCAAATATCAGGCAGAGAAAACCTGAGAGAAAACAGAAGTTTAGGTGAAAATCTAAAGTAAAGTAATCCCCCCCTCAGTGTACAGAGTTCACCTGCTGCTGCCAAAAACTCTTCAGATTACAGCCCGACATTTTGAAAATCAGGAAATTCCTTTAACAGAACCTGCCTGACCGCATGAAGTACGTGAAAGGATCTTAAAAACCAACACCTGAACTAAAGACATTCAGAAACCGATGGAGGACAAATCAGGCGATTAGGAGGTTTAACGATCGGAGAGAATAGATTTAAATTGGCAGAACCATCGCTGAGCGAAAATATACACAAAGAACGATCTGATGTTTACGAGAAACATCTCAATGGTTTCACTGAACCTCCAGGGAGGTTTCTGTCGACTGGTGAGACAATTGAACAGAATCAGAAGTAAAAGAATAAATAAAAACAAAGCAAATGAAAAGGAAAACTAGTTTTTTGGATTGGCCTAGTCAAAGTCTGGAGTCAAATGTGATGTTGACGATTTTACACAATCAAAGGGAGGTCATTCATTTTGAATAAAGACTTAAAGGAAGCTGATCAGGCATCATCAACCTGCTGATCAGGCTGCATTCAGCTGCTATTAGGTTTAGGAAGGATTTACTTTTCATTAATGCTGCTTTGGCTTTTCATCTAAAATCCATATTTAAAGGCTGAAATATAAAACTTCCGCTCATTTCTGAAACTAACCCTGAGAGAATAAGTAACATCCTGTTGATCTTTATTTAGCAGCATTTTTATCCGCTTTCATGAATTAAAACACGTCTGACTGTGATCAAGATCAAAAGGAACTGCAGCAGCTCATAAAACCAGAAATAACTGCCTTCAATGACTTGGCAGATCTGCAGCGCAGCAGATAAAAACGTTTCTTCTCCTCACATGAAGAAAGCTGCATTTTTCTGTGAAGAATAGGAAGGAATGAACGTACCCATGGATTGCTGTCAGCTGTGGAGCTCCTCTGCCTGTGTCATCAGCGCTGTGCGTCCTGCAGAGCTCTCCTTCAGCTGAGCTGACTTCCTGGCTCTGAGCTGCCTGCCTTCAACCACAGAGAGAGAAGCTGCAGCCCTCAGTCAGACTCTCACAGCGTTGCACACAAATAACCGGCCTACCTTCAGAAAGGAGGCTTTAAAAAGCAGGACTTGAGGGCGAACAGCAGAGAATGGGAGCTCTGATGGAAGCTTGTGTCTCCTGCAGGTCCTCTGGCTGAATGACAGCAGGCAGAACTTCATGTCAGACTTCCCCTTCATGCAGAGGCTGAGCCACTCCTACATGTTTAATAAATCACCCCACACCCTCTGCTGCTTTTAGGCTTCTACTTTTGGCTTCTTTGTTTTTATTTCCATTTTTTCTTGTTTTCTCTTCTATGGAGTGAATTTTGTTTCATTATTATTGCAAAGAACATTTCTTTTGTAAATAGAAATGTTAAAAAAAAGAAAAAATAATAAAATGAAATCTGGAAATTAAACTTTTGTAGGGTAACTTTGCTGTTTCCTCAGTTTTTAATTTTATTATTATTGAAAAAAAATCTTTCTTTTGCTTTTTAGATTTTTAAAAATATTTTATTCATTCATGTTTTTTTTTTGGAGTATAATTTTATGAGTTGCATTCTTTTTAAATAAGGTTTCCAGATCATTATCTTCACTCTCTTCACGTCTGGAGGCGGGCTTTCCTCTGGAGTGAGGAGCAAAGACGCGTTTCTATTGGTCTGCAGAGATAGATGGGCGGGTAAAGAACCCAGCCCAAAAAAGATATGAAAATATCCATCCATCCATTTTTCATCACGCTTTAACCCTTTATGGGCGGGTGAGGGGTGCTGGTGCCTACCTCCAGCTGTCTACGGGTGAGAGGCGGGGTCCAGCCTGGACAGAGAGGCGGGGTCCAGCCTGGACAGACAGACCATTCAGACACACACTCACACCTAAGGAGAATTTAGAGAAGCCAATTAACCTAACAGTCTGTGGGAGGAAGCCGGAGTACCCAGAGAGAACCCATGCATGCTCAGGGCTCACGCTCGATGCAGAAAGACCCCGAGAATTGAACCTGAAACCTTCTTGCTGCAACGCAGCAGTGCTACCAACTGCTCCTCTTTGCAGCCCATGAAAAATAATACAATTAAATTAAATTTGAAAATAAGAAAATCTGTAAAAACATTTTAGAAAATAAAAATTTGAATGAATTAAATTTTAAAAATATGAAATATAGTTTATATACATAAAAAAGCCACCCAAAAAGGTTTAAAAAACGTCACAATCAAACCAAAGCTTTCCAAGAGTAACTTTGCTGTTTTCTCAGATTTTATTAATTTTTTTTTTTTAGTTTTTACGGCACTAGTGGCTCGTTTTTTTTCGATAGTAGGCTGACAGGAAAGGGGGGAATGAGAGAGGGGGAGAGACATGTTGGAAATGACTTGGGTCGCCCGTAAATGGGTGTGCGCTAACCACTGCACCGCCAAAGCACGCCCCAGATTTTATAATATTTATTATTTATTTTAACACATTTTCTTTTACAAAACGAATTCCTGGAAACGATAATGGAACAAAGTTTACTACATATTTTCCAAGCTGTGACCACAGGTGTGAACAAAGATCAAATACTTGGTTAACTTAAAGGAAATGTTTTCTCTTTCTGTTTGTTTACAAGGCTGAAACTTTTTTCTTCATTTACATTTTGAAGCAATTATCTGTACTTTCTTTTCCTTACATAAAAAAAAGACTCGTTACTTCTGTATCATTTCAGCTAGTTTCCGTTATGCTGTGTCAATGTTTCTAAAATAAAAGCTTTATCCAGTTTACTCCATCCAGAACGTGATTGTCTTTGGAAGCAGAACTGCTCCAAGTTCTTGTTTCCCTAATTGGCATAAAATACCTTAAACACGAGAACAGAAAGAAATGTTTTGGATAAAAGAATAAAAACAAAACAAATAATATTTAATAATATAAAGCCCTGAATTGATTAAGAAAGAATAATTGTTAAAGTAAAAGAACTTCTCAGTATTAAATTATCAAAATAATCTCTAAACTGAATTCAGTTCATGTTTCAGATCAATAGATCAAACTCAGGGATAAACATTTATCATACAAGTTAAAAGAAATCAGTAAGAAAATACATTTCTGTCTGTTTCTTAAGTTTTGAATTTAAAATGAACTTTTGCAAAAAATGTTTGACATTTTATATCATAGCTTATCAGAACCCTGCTTCAGGAGCTGCAGCTCAGTCTGTCCAGCAGGAGGCTGTTTTTATTCAAATCTAAAGGATCTATTTGTCCTCACCAGAACATTGATTATAAACAACATTAATAGTGAAACTGAAGCTGTAAACCTTTTTATTTTCTTATTTCTGCTATTGACAGAAAAATATATCAGATATAAAGTCTAGATCCCAATACATTTAGACTATTCTTAAAAAGAAAATCCTGAAAAAAAAGGAATGTGGGCTGCATGGTGGTGCAGTTTCAACATAAAGGTCCTGGGTTCCATTCCCAGCCCAGAGTCTGTTTGTTATCCCTGTTCATGTGTGGGTTCTCTCCGGGTACCCTGGCTTCCTCAGACCCGCCCTTCAGTTTATCTCTAAATCCCCCTCTGGGGTGAATGCCTGGCAGGATGGCTCTGCCCTGTGATGGACTGGCGACGTGTCAAAGGTGAACCCGGCATTTTTAAAGGCCAGCTCCACTGAGAGCCTGAAGGAAGCAGGAGGAGATGGATGGAAATAAAATGTTCTTGCTCATAACATCCAGATTTCCTCAGANGCTGCTGCCTGCGTCCTCACTAGAACTAAGAAAGTAGAGCACATCAGCCCGGTTCTAACATCCTCAGTTCCCCATATCTCAGAGAATAGATTTTAAAATCCTTCTGTTAGTCTATCTGAAAGGCTGAGCTCCAGGATGCATGGTTGGCAGGGAATCGACAGCCGGACCTCACTGGATCAGAATCAAACATGAGGAAGCAGCTTTTAGTTTTTCAGCTCCCCTAATTTGAAATAAATTCCCTGAAAACTG
>NW_015150977.1:121004-123359 GCF_000732505.1 Cyprinodon variegatus | reverse complement strand
TGAGTCAATGAGTCGATGCAATCAGCTGGTTTTCCTTAGTTAGAAAACATGGAATCAATCTGACTGGATGATCTGGTTGAACTGTGCCTTGAGATGACATGTGTTGTGAATTGCTGCTATAGAAATAAACTGAATTGAATTGAATTGCAATAGTCTCACCACGGTTGATTGACTCTGGAACTTTGATCGACACTTTCCCTCTGTAGTCTGACTGTCCACCGTCCTCATCCACCCATAAATCCATGTATACTGCAGCTTTTTACTGGTTTTCTTCCAGGAATTTTATTTATTTCTTCAACTCTGAAGAGCTTCCCTGCCCACAGCATGATACTAGCATCACTGTGTTTTACCGCAGAGAATTTTAGTCGACTTGTTGAAAACTCTGCTTTCTAAGAACAATTTCTTCTCTTTTGACTCTTTAATAATGTCTCAGTTTTAATAAAGCTTGATTCTCCAAAGCTCTAAATAACGTGGTTTAGGTTGATGATGAGCTCTTGGTAAGTCTTAAGTTGTGATCTTCTCCTTCAGTGCTCTGTGAGACTTGCCTTCTGGGCCTAGTGGCTTGTTTTCTGGACAGTAGGCTGACAGGAAAGGGGGTATGAGAGAGGGGCAGAGACATGCGGCAAAGGACCACAGGCCAGATTCAAACCCGGGTATGATGAATCGAGAACTAAGGCCTCTGTACATGGGTTGTGTGCGCTAACCACTGCGCCACCAAATCACCGTCATAGAAGCTATATTAGTCATAGAAGCTAAAAACATCTGCGTTTCCTCATGTATTTCAATAATGCAATAAAGCATTTTTCTATTTACATATCAAAAAATCCCATTTGATTACTGGAAAGCCTGGGGTTGTTTAGTAGAAGGAATACAAACAGCTTAACAGTGATATAATTTTTGCAACTTTCAACACTAAAAAGCACGAGAGTTGGAAAATGTCTCAAACAGACATGCAGCTGATCCTGAAACAGCAACCAAAACTAACAACTGGGAAAGTACAGTAAAAATACCGTAAACGCTGCAAAGCAGCAAAGACTTCACTAAAAGCCGGAATACAAAACTGGGGGACAAACAAAACCTCAGAAAACTGAAAGTTACTGAAGCTTAAAGCAGCAGAAACGAGCAGATTGAGGGAAGAAAGGAGCATTGGGCGACCAGCAGAAAGGAAGCCGTGAGTCAGAGACAAGCAGGCGAGCAGCAACAGTCGATTGTGTTTGCTGCTGTGGTTCCGCCGCTTCCTGTCAGCGACAATAATAGCTCCGCGTGTTCCTCTCTGCGAGAAGCGTGGGCGAGGCAGAGAGGTGACACGTGGGAGGGCTGCTTGTTGCTGACGCTCCAGGGGAAACAGCAACATCCCCTTTGATAAATTCTCACACAAACACTCACAGACTTACAACAGGCAATAACAACCTTCAAATATGCAAATAAATGCTCAGTTTACTACAGAACCAGCTGATATACCCTAAATAGTGTTTCAAATAATTTCCAAACTACAGACAAAAGGATTCAAACCAATTGATTTCCATCTTCATGCACAGAGAAGCCTCAAACTGAGACATACGTCATTAATATTTGGTTTGGCACAATTACCAGTAATTCACTCCCACTCATCCAGGACATCACACAAAACCTGTCACTCCCTGCGGTCAGATCCAAGTCACCAGTTAGATGTTTAAAGAAAGTCTAGATGCTTAAGCATTGAGTTGCCACCCAGTGTTTTGCGTCCTTGCTGTCTCTAGATGCACCCAATGAAGCAGACGGCCAGTGTGCATAAATACATAAACGATATTTGGCTTAATGTCCCAGGATTTCTGATAACTCATGCAAACTTGGTACAACTTACTTAAATGTTATATGGAACCATAATTAATGACCAGTAACTGCATTGGCACTTAATTGAGCTATAATAACTTTGCCTTTTAACATTCTTGACAGGTGTCAGTGGCCAGATGATGCTTTTTATACGGTCCTAGCTTTTCTCAAAGCAAACGGGCTCCAGGTGAAGTTTCAGACAAAGAGCGCTAAAAAAAACCCTGTGAAGACTATAAAATGGAGGCTCTTGACAACGCCTGGTACGGCGAAGATGTGACCTCACTCTGAAGGAAGACCAAGGGTCGGGGATCGTCGGTAGGCGCCTGGTGGTTAGGTTCCACTGACCCGGACCTAACCCGGTCAAGCCTGGTGGAGTGTTTCAAGGCCAGTGGGATCAGCACTTGCAGGGGTAACCATGAAGGACAAGTGCCAACATCACTCAGTAGATGTAGCAATTTGCAGTCAGGGACAAAAGCCGCGGCTCTTAGGATGTGAAATGTCACATTGGGGGGGGCTGAGCTTCTGTGGGACGTGTAGCAAAAC
>NW_015150977.1:118712-120084 GCF_000732505.1 Cyprinodon variegatus | reverse complement strand
GGAGCTATAGAAATAAACTGAATAGAATTGAATGAGAGAGTCTGGACTCACTTCTATTCTGGAATGGCCCATGAGTGGAGGCCGAGGGCTGGGGTGTGTCTGCTTAGCTCCAGGAGTTAGGGGCCCTTAACAGGGGCCACCCAGTCTCAGTAGATTCCCATACTATCTACGTTGGCGCTAGGGACCACCCTGCTTCCTGGTCCTGGTTCCTTAAAGCCAGCGCTCTTCAGCTAGCTCTTATTATGGGACTGCAGAAGAAATTCTGCCGAGGCTTGAGAGCCCTTACTGATTTTAGGTATTGAGATCAGGCCGATTTATTTTACTGTTTATGGTGTGGCACCATATGAAATGATGATTGTCTTCCCTCGGTTGTGTAGAGACCCTTTGGTTACGCTGAGCTACTTTTCAGCCTTTCTTAACTTTCAGTTGCTTTTTGCAACTTGCAGCCTTTTTCCTTTCTATTTACATTTTCTGTTTGAAATGCAACATAATTTTGGTGTTTCTAACATTTTTTTTTTTAACATTTTTTCGGAATCCATGTATTTGCAGGGTGTTTTCACTCCTTGGCCACCCATCGTAGCCTCTCTGACCACCAACCTGCAATAAACAGGTTTTGTTAGTTTTTTATGGCCCATAAGGCAGCAGAACGACCAAAGCTGGGTCTGAAATCAGATGGAAACAGTTTCTGCAGAGTCGAAACCATCAGAATATCATTTTCAGATTTTGTTTCAACACAGCAGTGTTAAAGCACACAGGGCATAATCACCCCTCCGCTTCATCCTTTTCTCAACATGGAAACAAACAAAACCGCAACAATTTCTCATATAAACCTGTCCTCCCCCCACCCACAGTACTGACCTTCAGACAGCTACGTCAGTACCAAATATACATCATTTAAAAAAACATGAAACTTACTGCCTGAGCCCTGAAGACTGGCTTTCACTCACTTTTTCCTCCACTTCCTGTAAGTTCAGACTGAGGTTGAAACACTACCTGAATGTTTAGTCTGCAGCTAAAAACAGATGTTTGCATACATGTAGGTGTCATTAAAGACTTTAGAAGTTTCACTTTTTGCATCTGTTGCAGAAAAATCTAAAGTGTTGCTGCAGTTTTTTTTCTTCATAGTTTCCTTAGCTTGAATAATAAATAAACCTTCAACATTGAGAAGTCTGCATAGAAGTAATAGAAATGTTCCTAACCATAGAATAGTAGAGAGATTTGAATAGAATTTGAATAATTCCATACTAACGAACGTGTTTTATGTGGCATTGACACATCCAAACCTCTGCATTTCACTTACTTAGACAAACTTTATTGAAATTTAGTTTTGTACAGCTCTCAAGACATTTCAATTTCTTTAAGTGCATCAGTG
>NW_015150977.1:114840-117550 GCF_000732505.1 Cyprinodon variegatus | reverse complement strand
ATTATTTTTTTAGAACACCCAGAGGTCAACTACCTGTTAAACTCTCAATTGGATCAAAATTATCTAGCCAACTTTTTCAGTGCGTTTTTGCTTTTTTCATTTTTAAAATAGAATTATTGTTAATTACAGCCGATGACATCACGATCCCAGCCTACATTAGTGCTGCGCACGTTTCCTGACATAGAACATGTCATTCCTTACCTTATTTAGTGTCTGGAGTGATTGTTTTATATCTATTTAATCACCAGCCTCCAAGACCCTTTGCTTTCGACCTGCCGTTACCCCTGGCAACCCCATAATGTTTGCTGTATAGGTCTCGTTGTTGACATTTCACAATAAAAGCACAGGTGAAACTTAATATCACGGACTAATGCTAACTTGTTCTCTATTAACAACTTTGGAATCGCCTTTGGGAGACCATCATTTTTGGAAAAGCCCCAAAAGAAAAATTGTCCAATTGGGTTCGTCTAGATGCAGCTCTGATTCGGTCGGATTCAGCAGGATTCCTTTGTAAATCTGCCCCCTAGAAAGCCCCGATGGTAGGCAGTGGGCTGTTACAGTTCTGTGCTGGAGGTGAGTGAGGATGATGAACAGTGCTTCTACGACTAAATTTGTTTGGATGGATGGATGGATGGATGGATGGATGGATGGATGGATGGATGGATGGATGGATGGATGGATGGATGGACCAATGAGCTGACAGTATATATGTAATGATCCAGAATCCCCTCATCCCATTGGTTGATGCAAGAGCTCAGTGGATATACAAGTGGAAAAAGTGTTATTGAGCTAACANATCCCATTGGTTGATGCAAGAGCTCAGTGGATATACAAGTGGAAAAAGTGTTATTGAGCTAACAATTTTTTTCTGTTTTACAACAGTAGTCTACAATCATTGTATTTAAGGCACAAACATGTTTATACGTTTGCACAAGTTTGCTCTTGCACCAAAAATGTGCACTATTTTTATTGTTTTATATTCAATTTTAGAGTTTGAAGTTAAGCAGGACAGGCTTGTTTGTAAGATACTTATTTTATTCAGCAAAGCTTGTTATTTTTTTTAAATTAAAGTGAATTGCTGGATAATAATTTGTTTTCCATGTGTTCATGTCGCTCACAAATATGCATCTAATTTAATGCAGATTTGAGTCAAATAGTTGAAAAAAAAATATTTCACACACAAAGGCGGGCTGAAAAAAATCACCATGCTAGGAGGGGTAAAGGCAAAAGTGAAGATTGTAAGAGTCATAAAGCAGAAAAGATAGAATATGCAAGAAATAAGTACAGTTCATAGTTGCAGTTCATATTTTCTTTTATTCTTAGTTCATGTCATTGTGTATTTCATAGTTCTAAGAAAACAGTTATTGATATAAAAAATATTTGATGACTGCCCCTTTAAGTGATGTAACTGAGAACGTGCAGGTGCTGTTTTGGCAGAGCTGCACAAGGCATAGGAGCATAAAGTTTTCTTACCGTGCGTCTTCTGATTTTGTAACCCTTTTATTTCTAAGTAAAGACATCAAAACATTAAGAACTTGTCATGTCGTGCGAGTGAAGAAATTACTGTGTCTGCAGCTCTAAGTGGTATTTGGGAAAATGAAGAAAGATTGCCACTAAAAAGATGTTAAACAAAAGTACTTAATTAAAGTACACTAATCAAGTAAATGTAATTTGTACATAGATACATAGATGGGTCAGTAAAGGAGGATGTCTGAATAAATCCTAACAGACGATTATACCTCAGAGAAGACTTGGAGAAAACCACAGGATTCTATCAGGAATCACGTGACCCAAGGGATCCCGAAAAATAGTTATCCATTGATGTTCATCCATGTCTGAATGATTTCTGTGTGATTTTCATAGTTAACATGCAAATATCAGAACCACCCACCTTATTAACACAGAAAGAAATTAACATTAAAGATGATATTTTATTTCCTGGTGGATCCTCTAAATAAGTGGTCCTCCTAATTGTCAATCATTCTAGTGTGATGTTGTGATTGGATGCCCTCTAGACTCAGTGCAGGAGGTGGGAAACAGACGGATCCTAACTAAATGAACATCTCTGTTGGATAATGTCCATAACTTGATATTGGTTATTTATTCTCCAGGTGAACAGTTTTATATTGTTAAAACACTTTACAGTGCAGGATTTTATTGTTTATCTTTTAACTCTTCACTATTATGTTATTCTTAGATATTTTTCTAAGATCCACATTTGTTCAACCATTTTTTTTCCTATAATCTTTTTGCTGCTGAAAACACCAGAATATCCCCATTATGTAGAATTACAGAAATAAATGTGGAAGAAATTGAAAAAAAAAGTAGAAATAAATCATATATATAAATACACAAAACAAGAAATAATTGAATGAAGTCCACACAATGGGGCAAAATTAATTAATAAATACATAAATAGAGAAATATTGGTACCCCCCCCCAAAAGAATTTACCTTTTCATGATCAACACATTTTACAAAATGCATGTATACATGAATGTTGTCCTTTGTCCCTCATAAATTCCTAAATATTCTTAACTATAAACCTTACATAGAGTTTCCCAATGGTCATAAAATAAATTTGTAGTGTTTAGAATTGGCCTTAATATCCTTCATTTTGTTGGCTTGTTTCTGATTTTCTGGACAGAACATCTAAATCAGTTCCAATAATCTGAAGGGATCTGTCTCCCCCTGGTGGAGAAAAAGGGGAG
>NW_015150977.1:111049-113810 GCF_000732505.1 Cyprinodon variegatus | reverse complement strand
TGTCAATATTCCTCCATACTGCTCGTCCAATGTATTCCAAGTGTCCTGAGTGGGTAGCGTCCATAATTTACTCTAAACGAAGTCATTTAGAATGTTTTTAGAGCATAAACAGTAGTGTATAGGATTTCCAAGACTTTAATCAAAGCCACATTAGTGTTTTGTTGAGGAAACGTTTAGCTTCATTGTGGTCATGAATGTCTGTGCAAGCAAAGCTGTTAGAAACTTTAGCCTTAGCCCTCTACCTCGTTTCTCTGTAAAACAGGAAACCCACAACGACCATGAGACATTTCTACCTCTGCGTAAGTTAACCCACTGGTCCTGCAGAGTTTCACTGTCCAAAGCCAGCTATACATGTTAAGATCACACAATGACCCTAAACTGCATCAAATACTCTGGAACCAAGTGTTGGGCTGTTGGTGTCTGGTTTGTTTTATCTACATGAAGGAAACTCTGCAAACACCCAGACTTTTATTATGTGAAAAACAAATATGGTGACCTATAGTTAGGGTCTCACTCTGACTAGAAGGTGATTCTTTCCTTTATTTGTGAGAAACAGCTAATTAATAAAAAGACTGATGGAAACATAAAACCCAACAGATCCAAGCAGGTTTCACAGCTTTTCTCTTTCCACAGCATGTTCACTCATTTTTGATAAATGTCCTTAATGTGTTGTCATATTTTTTATTTGAGTTTTTTTTTAAATCAATTTTAATTATCATTTAAGTCTGAAGTTTTTAGTAAAATGAGCTATAGTATATTAAAGAATTCCAACATTTCTCTTCCCATCCAGGAAGATTTTTCATTTCAAAATGTCAGGAATAGCATTGAGTTCAAAGCTTTATAGAGTAGCCCAACAAAGCCTTGTTTTTCTTTAGAAAACAAATTGAAACGGGCAAATGGGTCCACCCCTTTGGAATGAGCATTGTTTGGCTTCATTCTTAGCCTGCAATGACACATATCTGTCTAGTCTATGAAAGGCAGGGTTTTTAAAGGGAATTGTTGGCCTGGCTGAATAGGAGAGGTCTTCTGTTTCCCTGTAAAGGGGTTCAGGTTGCGATGATAGCAGGAAGGAATCAATTCTATCGTTGCAGAGTAGGTTTTTGAAAGCTCAAACCTGAGTCTACCCCTTCTCTTAACATAGATGGCTTCCTTCATGCCCCTCTCAAAACTACCTATTTTCTTTGTATAAAATGCGAACATTCTGCTCCTAAAAAAAAAGTAATATATTTTTAGCCAGACTAAAACAAGGCTTTTTTGCATGTTACATGATTCACTGCTGTGAATTTCAGATGTAGCGCTTACAGCGTGGACCGTGTCATCAAATAGGAGGAGTTTCAGCTGCGTGAAGCTGACACCCCGCTGACATGAAGGAACAAATAGACTGAATGTTTAGTGCTACCTTAGTACAGATTTGTTTNTCCTTCAGGGAAATTCTGGTTCCAGCAGCTTATATAGAGTGTAAAGAGTTAAAGCAAGATGCCATTAAAGATAAAAATATGACAGTCAATATAAAAAGATGTTTGTTTACCAACCTGACATCAGAGTGGAGGATGCCATCATCTACCTGCTGACTTTTCCAACGCTTTCAACACCATCACACCAGAGCTGCTGAGAGGGAAGTTGGAGGAAGCTGCAGGGGACAAACATCTTACTGACTGGACCATCATCTACCTCACCGAACGCCCTCAGCACTGATGTCGGCTGTCAGTCAGAGGTGGTAGTCTGCAGTATCGGGCCCCCCCAGGGCACCGTTCTGTCTCTGTTCCTCTTCACCCTTTACACCTCGGACGTCATCTATAACACTGACAGCTGCCATCTCCAGAATTTCTCAGATGACTCGGCCATTACAGGCTATGTTTCTGAAGGGAGCGAGCTGGAGTATCAATTGGTCTTCATGAACTTTGTGGAGTGTGTGAGAAGAACCACCTGTGTCTTGACACCAGTAAGACCAAAGAGGTGGTGATCGACTTCAGGAGAAGACCCCCACCTCACTCTCCCATGAACATCCAGGGGAAGGACATAGAAACAGTTGAGAGTTTTAAATACCTGGGTGTTCACATCAATAATAAACTGCACTGGAGTCATAACACTGACGCCCTGTATAAGAAGGGCTTGAGGAGGATGAGGTCCTTTGGAGTCAGCAGGCCCCTACTTAAAACCTTCTCTGACTCTGTGGTGGCATCAGCCCTCCTCTACACTGTCGTCTGCTGGACTCCTGGAAGCACAGAGCAGGACAGAAAGAGACTGAACAAACTGGTGAGAAAAGCTGTTTCTGTCCTAGGCTGCACTCTGGACTCAGTGGAGAAAGTGGCTCAAATATAAAGAAACAGGTTGAGAGGAGGGTGCTGTCCAAGCTTCCATCCACCATGGACAACTCACTGCACCAGAGTATAGAGGAGCTGAGCAGCTCCTTTAGTCAGACTTTTACACCCTTATTGTAAAAAGAAGCGCTACTGCAGGTCATTCATCCCTGCTGCAACCAGACTCTACAATGCCACACTACAACCTTAATAACTTGTGCAATGTATAATGTTCAATTACTATTTGATACCCTGTGCAAAAACCTGTTTCTTTATATTTGATACCCAGAGCAATAGCTAGTTTTATATAAATACCAATGTTAATACCCTGCGCAATAAGCCTGCATAGTAATCCTGTTTTGTTTTTGTTTTGTGTTTTCTTTTAAAAAAAGGACTTATTGTTTAAGTTATTCCCATAGTTGCACCCATTTCCCCTGCTTTTAATAAATGTATTACAAAGT
>NW_015150977.1:105269-107920 GCF_000732505.1 Cyprinodon variegatus | reverse complement strand
AGAACTAGCAGGGAGATTCAGATTGAGGATATTCAGGTTTGGCTTCTTAGGACAGGTAGGCAGGTTTCCAAACATGAGCTCCTCCAGAGCTACAGACTTCGATCAGGTTTCCTATAAGGCAGAGAAGACAGAGGCTGATTAGAATCAGGGTTACTCTCCAGAGAAGACAGAGATTCTAGGTTCAGGCTGAGGCTCAGGTTCTGCTAACCAAAACTGGTCAACACTCCGGCGCTGAAGGGAAGTCAAGCCGCTGCTTGACGATAAGCATGTTGCATAGAACACAGAAGGATTCAGTTGCAACACCATTACATTTATTATTCATACAGCCTTTATTCCCCCCAGCGTGGGGAAAATTGCAATGCCTAATTTTCCATCAAGTCTCGCCCTGACAGATTAATGGGGTGAGTTGGTGATATTACTACAGAAACATGCAACCTTGCCACCTTTTTCCTGTTTGAAGGTCTTCTATTTCTATTGCCCTTGACATCCATTCCTAGGATGTTTAAACATTTGCTGATTTTACAAAAAAATGCATTTTAGATGGTTTTAGCATTTACATTATCTTTAATACAAGTATTACAGACTCCTGAATCGCATATAAGTCTAACTGTCTGTCAATTAATTGCTAGAACTATTCATGTTTCTTTTTATGCATTTAATATCCCCCATGCTCCATACACATCTACTATTTTCCTATAGATCCCTATTTGCTCAAGCACCTATTCACACTCAGATGAAGAACTGCCCTGTGGACTCTTCCTTCCTGGTCTGCTTTTACTGGTCTGGGCTGAAAGCCCCCAAAGTCCCTAGGACCGCTCCTGCATCCTTGATGCCTTTTGACATTTCACATGCTTTTGTTAGTGCAAAAATCTCTGCAGTTTGCACGGAGTATGATGATTTTAAGCCAGCACTGTAAAAGTTTTTTTTCCCCAATTATCTACAACTGCAAAACCAACTTCTTCTGATCTGGAAGCTGATCCATCCACATACACATTTTTATAACCCTCCTGTGGTTCATCTTTTCCCCTGGGTGGTTAGATCCAGGGAGTAAAATGTTTTTGGGAATGAGCCTGAATGTACAGCATGTGTGTAAGATGTTTCTAATTCTGGTGTAGCATAAAATCTGTACATCTTTTCACTCCCATCTCTTTGTCTGTAGGCACCAACGCTAATTGCAATTTCCTTAACAAATCTCTGCCTAATAAATTAACTGGACCGTCTGGGCTTAACACAAAATCAGCTTCCACTGTGAATCCCTCTTCATCAGTGACCAATTGTTTTTCAGAAATGCGCTGAACCACCATTCTCCCATCAGCAGAGACTACTGTGATCCATTTTGGTCCCGGTTTAACCTGAGATAATTTATCCCTCAGGACAGATTTATCAGATCCGGTGTCACACAAAAATGTCACTTTTATCCCTTGAAAGTTTAAATGCCAGTATGGTTTTTCTGATGTGTTTAATAAAGAAAAGAAAATTTGCTGTAGGTCCAGGACCTCCACTGGGTCCACAATTAACTGCACTTCACTTTTTGCTGGTGCACATGACTCCTGGCATCAGCGCTGGTCATAATATTGGTGACGAGGGGTTCTGGACATTCCCGAGCAAAGTGGCCCTCCTTATCACAATTGTAACACCTATTGTGCTCTCTACGTGACCCCTTTTTTTCCCCCTGTGACCACCGGCCTGTCACTTGAGCCCAATTATGGCCCTAACTACACTTCATAGCCTTTTCTATGTTTAGCTTGCACAATCCACTTATTTAACCCCTGTAATTTTTTTTCTGTATGTAGCTTGCATGACTAAATAAATTTTCTAGCGGGTTATTTATTTTACATTTTTTGGCTTAAAATTTAATATTGTTGGAGAGCATGCAGGCGCACTAGGAAGGCTGTCAGCTGAATCAGCGCTGCAGTCGCTGCTCCATTGACCGACCCCCCCGCTGCTGCAGACTCAAGCTGTCTTCCTCTAAACGGTGTTCCATTATCTTTTGGACACACAAACAACTTAAAAGACCCACAAACATAACTTTAAAAACGGAAGTACATAATATTAAAAGACAGACAAACACAACATTAGATCTATTTATTTAATATTTAATAATAACATTGTATCTACTTTGCGCATGCATTATACCCACACCCCGCCATTTGGAGCTCATTCATTTATTTATTTATTTATTTATTTATTTATTTATTTATTTATTTATTTATTTATTTTTGCACTAGTGCTTGTTTCTAGCCAGCACACAACATTTCTCCATTGATCTACTTCCACAGACCATCTATTTCATACTTTTCCTTCCACTTCTACAAGTATTTTAAATTACTCGGATCAATCTGACACAAACTTTTCATCCCCTTTATGATCTTCTCTTTACTCTTTCCTGAACCCATCCTTTTTAATTCTTTTACCTCCCTGGCTCTCTTTAGTTATTTTATCCTTAAGTTCTATTATTCTATTATTTTGAAATAGAGGCGTCCCTCAAATCCATATATTTTTTAAAATCCATATATTCAAGTGTTTATTTTTTGTTGGATCCTGCGCTCCTACAAACTTCTAATCATTGGATTTTAAATTATCTCTAAATTTACTTTGACTTTTACCCATTTGAATGAATTTAGTCCAGTACAAACACCTAGGGTATTCTA
>NW_015150977.1:101088-104114 GCF_000732505.1 Cyprinodon variegatus | reverse complement strand
AAGCAAAAACAGTGAATTGTGGAAATACATTTCTGATCTCAGCAAACAGTGAGTGAGTTTAGTTTCTTGAGAGCAGAACCAATTAAGAGCTGATGATCTGCAGCTGTGGAGCCTGCAGAGAACTGTATTTAAACCTTAGGTCTGGTTTGTAACTTCACTTGTTGCTGGAATCATGGGAGGTGTCTGGATCCTGGTGCTTTGTCCTCTGATGTTTTTGCTCCATGGTTTGTAGTTTTCCCTCATAAGTTTGCTTTAAGGTTGTTAGATTTGATTAATGATGAGTTAAAGAGGCATCTTGAAGTGTTTTGACACATTGCCAAACTGTATTGATTCTGCATTAAAATTGTCTCTCAATACTGACACCTGCTGCACCTTTAAAGACGGCACAGGCAGCTTATTTGACACACTGAATTGTTTTGATAACCTAGTACAATATCAAGTTATTTCATATTAATCTTTAGATTCAGAGTATGTGATATATAGTGGCAGCAAGTAAATGTAAAGATATAACCTGAGGATGCTTGTGGACTACATTTTTAAATCTTATTAAAACAATCAGTTACCTCTTAACTTATCTGAATGAAAGTTTACAGTTTGTACTTGGAGGAAAAAGGATGAGAAAACTAAATTAAAAATGCAATGGCTGAAGCATTCCTATTCCTTTTAGGCTGCTACAAAATTGTTTTAATAAATCAAAAAAGATGCAGCACTTTATCAGATCCATCATGTTAACAGATATGTTTTTAAACAGTTTAGTGAGTCAGTTAAAAACATTTCCTAGTTTGGTCACATGACTTTTTTGAAACACCTGCACTGATGGTGTTTAGCTCTATGGGCTCCATGATGCATCAGTGTTGCTGTACCCGTCACCAGGTTTGTTGATTAATTTTTATGCACAGTAAAAAATGGAAGAACTAATTGGCATTTCTAAACTGATTTAGAAGCCATTCTGATTATTTATAATGTAACCTTTGAGACTTAAAAAAATCACTAACCTCTGCTTAAGTTGGTTTATCTTTGATCTAACATGACTTGGAGTGAGCAAGGCTTCAAAAGTAAAAATCTTAAATGAGGACAGGCTGTTAATGTAGTACAATAAGAGAAGCAAAACATGTGGAAAGCTTCAAAAATACATTTGAGATGCAACGGCTAAAGTAAAACGAAGCATATTTTCTTAAAGTTGAGTTCATTTGAATACATTTAGTAAATTCTAAGTTTCAAACTTTATATTTTTTTTTCAATTCACAAATGGTTGAGCGCTACTTTCGTCATATTGGTATTGGGTGTTGATGATAACCTTTAACTTAATACTTTGGCATTACTGAAGCCTATGTTNTGTTGCAGGAATCATGGGAGGTGTCTGGATCCTGGTGCTTTGTCCTCTGATGTTTTTGCTCCAAGGTTTGTAGTTTTCCCTCATAAGTTTGCTTTAAGGTTGTTAGAATTGATTAGTGATGAGTTAAAGAGGCATCTTGAAGTGTTTTGACACAATGCCAAACTGTATTGATACTGAGTTAAAACTGTCTCTCAATACTGACACCTGCTGCACCTTTAAAGACAGCACAGGCAGCTTATTTGACACACTGAATTGATTTGATAACCTAGTACAATGTCAATTTATTGCAGCTATTTCATATTTATCTTTGGATTGAAATTATCTGACTTATTTATATATATATATATATATATATAATGGCAGCAAATGATGTAAAGGTACAACCTGAGGATGCTTGTGGACTACTTTTTAAAACAATAAGCACAGAAAAACTATCAATGTGTATTCAGATAAGTTAAGAGGTAACTGAGAGGAAAAAGGATGAGAAAACTAAATTAAAATGCAATGGCTGAAGCATTCCTATTCCCTTTAGGCTGCTACAAAATTATTGTTTTAATAAACCACAAAAGATGCAGCACTTTATCAGATCTATCATGTTAACAGATATGTTTTTAAACAGTTTAGTGAGTCAATCAGTTAAAAACATTTCCTAGTTTGGTCCCATGACTTTTTTGAAACACCTGCACTGATGGTGTTTAGCTCTATGGGCTCCATGATGCATCAGTGTCACTGTACCTGTCACTAGGTTTGTTTAATCTTTATGCACAGTAAAAAATAGAAGTGGAAAAACTAATTGGCATTTCTAAACTGATTTAGAACACATTCTGATCATTTATAATGTAACCTCTCTGCTTAAGTTGGTTTATCTTTGATCTAACATGACTTGGAGTGAGCAAGGCTTCAAAAGTAAAAATCTTAAATGAGGACAGGCTGTTAATGTAGTAAAACAAAGAAGCAAAACATGTTGGAACTTTAAATACATTTGAGATGCAACGGCTAAAGTAAAACGAAGCATATTTTCTTTAAGTTGAGTTCATTTGAATACATTTAGTAAATTCTAAGTTTCAAACTTTATATTTTTTTCAATTCAAAAATGGTTGACCGCTACTTTTGTCATATTGGGTGTTGATGATAACCTTTAACTTAATACTTTGGCATTACTGAAGCCTATGTTCTTGTGGGGTCTATGCTGTAGTTGAAGAGCTCTCCAGTAAACATTTGATTTGTCCACAGGGTCATGCTTTCCAGTTGATAAAAATGAAGCACATCAGGAGCCACAGACTGGAAACTGTAAGCTGTGAAGGGGTTTAACAATGTCTTCAGGGTTCATTGCTGGCACTAATGTCGCTATTCTGTTTTTTCAGTGTTTTCCCAAAATGAAATTTACATGAAGAGGAAAAGTATGTCTTTGCTCCAGTCAATGGATTCCAGGTTGAGGCTGATTTCAAAACAAGGTAATAGATTACTGGAACATGAATGAATTGTTTTTAGTTTAGCAATACAATGTAAACAGCCAACTACTTATGACTCTACAGATCAACTGGACAACAATGAAGTGGAGCTGTCAAGTGGAGTGTCGTGTCAAGTGTCGTGTCAAGCTGCTGGCTCCCACAACGTGTCAAGCGACGCTGCTGGCTCCCACAACGTGTCAAGCGACGCTGCTGGCTCCCACAACGTGTCAAGCGACGCT
>NW_015150977.1:100030-100761 GCF_000732505.1 Cyprinodon variegatus | reverse complement strand
TTAAGGTTGTTAGATTTGATTAGTGATGTTAATGAGGCATCTTGAAGCGTTTCAACACATTGCCAAACTGTATTGATTCTGTGTTGAAACTGTCTCAGAACAGTGACACCTGCTGCACCTTTAAAGAAACTACAGGCAGCTTATTTAACTGAATTGATAACCTAGTACAATATCAGCTTATTGTAGGCTTTTGTATTTCATTCATATCTATGTTTATATTGAAAGTATCTTTTTCTACAAGAACATAAGCATTTGAAATCCCACAATATTAAGTTAAAGAGCTGTCCAGTAAATCTTTGATTTATCCACAGGGTCATGCTTTCCAGTTGATAAAAATGAAGCACATCAGGAGCCACAGACTGGAAACTGTAAGCTGTTAAGGGGTTTAACAATGTCTTCAGGGTTCATTGCTGGCACTAATGTTGCTATTCTGTTCTTCAGTGTTTTCCCAAAATGAAATTTCCATGAAGAGGAAAAGTATGTCTTTGCTCCAGTCAATGGATTCCAGGTTGAGGCTGATTTCAAAACAAGGTAATAGTTTATTAGAACATTTATTTTTAGTTTAGCAATACAATGTATTGTAGCCAACTAATTATGACTCTACAGTTCAACTGGACAACAATGAAGTGGAGTTGTCAAGTGGAGTATCAAGCGACGCTGCTGGCTCCCACAACGTGTCAAGCGACGCTGCTGGCTCCCACAACGTGTCAAGCGACGCTGCTGGCTCCCAC
>NW_015150977.1:97112-98340 GCF_000732505.1 Cyprinodon variegatus | reverse complement strand
CTGCTGGCTCCCACAACGTGTCAAGCGACGCTGCTGGCTCCCACAACGTGTCAAGCGACGCTGCTGGCTCCCACAACGTGTCAAGCGACGCTGCTGGCTCCCCTTTTAAATAAAGAAATGAACTTTGAATTTCTGTTTCCTGAGTAGAATTATTCATATTAAGCCAGATGGGGTGTCTTATCATAGAATAGGCCAAATTTAGGGAACCCATTAGACATTGGGTCCAATAGATATAAACTGAAATGGAGTGGAGGCCTTAAGGGGGACATTAAGTTGATCAAAGTGAGTTTGTATTTGCAATTTATTAAAATAATTTGCCGATTTCAGATTAACGGTCATTGATCCTGTAATTTTTAATGTCAGTTTAATCACCCACGGTTTAACAATACCATAAAGACAGCTTTGGACCTTCAAATTTGACAGGCCTGAATTACAGGGTCCTTCAACTTTATTTCAACATCAGAATCAAAAATGTTCAGAGCTCAACTTTCATCATTCAGAAGTGTAAAAGCTGCAGAACACCAGACCTCAAGGACAGTTTCCCTACTCAGGATCACAGAGCACAGGTATTGGACTCTTAATAGGTGCATTTGTACAAATTGGGCAAGTATATACAGAATTAAATCAGTTTCTTTGCTAATATCTGAACATTGCCAATATTTTTTAGCTAGATGAATGTCTACCTAGTCTGGCTTGTCTTTGCTGTATAGGTCCTTCTCAAAAGATTAGCATATTGTGATGTTTTCCATAATGATAAAACTTGAACATATTTTAGATTCATTGCACACTAACTGAAATATTTCAGGTATTTTAATGTCTTGATATGGATTATTTTGGCATACAGCTCGTGAAAACCCAAAATTCCTATCTCTCAAAATTAGCATATGAAATAGGTCTCTAAAAGAGCTATGCACCGAATCAACAAATTAAATTGTTAGAAATATTTTATACTGTGTTTCATGGGTTGTGTTCCCAAAATTCCCAAAAAATAATAGAACTTAAGGATAAATAACTAAAGAGTGCAAGGGAGGTAAAAGAATTTAAAAGGATGGGTTCAGGAAAGAGTAAAGAGAAGATCATAAAGGGGATGAAAAGTTTTTGTCAGATTGATCCAAGTAATTTATACTTGCAGAAGTGGAAGGAAAAGTATGAAATAGATGGTGAGTGGAAGGTAGAATGATGGAGAAATGTTGTGTGCCATCTAGAAACAAGCACTAGTGCAAAAATA
>NW_015150977.1:94328-95898 GCF_000732505.1 Cyprinodon variegatus | reverse complement strand
ACGCTGCTGGCTCCCACAACGTGTCAAGCGACGCTGCTGGCTCCCACAACGTGTCAAGCGACGCAGCTGGCTCCCACAACGTGTCAAGCGACGCTGCTGGCTCCCACAACGTGTCAAGCGACGCTGCTGGCTCCCACAACGTGTCATCTTTTAAATAAAGAAACAAATTTTGAACTTGTTTTTGTGATTGGATTTGTTCAGATTAAGCCAGTCCTATTTCAAAGGCAGGGTATTACAGGTGTATCCGACAGATGGATATCACACAGCTATACCCAAAGCAAATAGTGGCTGGCCAAACACTTACCAATGGTAAACTGCCCCTTGCACAACCCTGTACCCTCAATCTTAATGCATATAGCTTTGCCTTGTGCAGTCTCAGTTTAATTAGTTTGAATATAAATATTTTTTACTTTCAGTCTTTTCACAATTTCCAACAAGAATGGCTTCCTGGTCCCCTACTACTCACCACCCAGGATTTTTCCCCACTAGTGGGTTGGAAACATCTTTCTCTCTCCCACCAATCCCCTTCGTCTTTTCCTCTTGAGTGTATAACGTTTCTGCAATGTTGGCATGTGTGCAACCATGTTGGATTACCCACAATTCAGTTCAAGCACATCTCAAATGGTAAATTAACTTTAAAATCAAAATACAAGTTCTATAACTATACTAACCGAACACAAAATGTTTTAACTTGTAACTATCCCCTGGACAGTTACAGTAGCTGTTTTAAACTTGTCTCTTGACCTGCATGACTTGGCGAATTATAGACCTATATCCATTCTTTTCTCAGTTTTCTCATTCTTGTTCTAGTTTAGAATTGATTTGGTATAGTTCACTACATGCACATCTAAAATGGACAAACTCATCACAGATCTATACCTACCATGGTCATCCACTAATTTGTTCACACAGCACATTTAAAGTTATTGATGCTTTAAAGCAATCATTTTGATCTGTCAAAAGGAACATGGAGAACCTGTGGGAACTACTAGGCAGTCAATTTGGTTCAAACCATTTAAACTATCAGAAGTCAACTTAAATGGTTTAAGAAAATGTTCTCTCCATGAAGTGAAATTGTCATCTTTTGCCCAGTAGTTGGCTTTGTGTTGTCTTTTCCCTCTGGTCCACATGAGGCGTATGCTCTTTGGAAACTGTCTCTGCCTGCATCTCAGATGGAACTGGACGTGGTTATTGTAATTTGCATGAGCTGAAAGGTTTCAGGCAGCCAGCAGCAAAATGGTTCCCCTGCATGATTTTACCACCACCATACTTGATGGCTGCCACAGCTGTCCACAGGTGTGAGATCCTCATGTTATTCTCCAAAAGTAGGTGCTAGATTTGTCATCCAGACATCCTATGAAGCAAACATCCTACAGTAATGTACGACTTAAAATGTTGATGACAGGATATTTTCTTTTATATATATATTTTTGGACAAATATTCCTACTGAAGTTCAAGTAATTTCATGGGTGCCAGCATAAATGTTTTTTATTACAAAATATGCTGCCATTCAGAGGACTCTAACGCTGCTTAGTCATTTAGAGATACAATGGAAGTGATGTATAAAGG
>NW_015150977.1:80945-93471 GCF_000732505.1 Cyprinodon variegatus | reverse complement strand
ATGGGATGCAGTTGCTACCTATACCTTTAAACATGTTATAGATTAATTCTGGTAACAGCAGTGGAGTATTTATTTGAAAATCATGTTAATTTTTGGTATTATATCCTAATTTCTAAACTAATAACTGCTCACTACAGTAAGATTGTTTTTTCTACTAGCTATTAAGTGATGATACTAAATGGAGAATACTTGTCTGTGTCACTTTAAGGATTTATTTACCAAATGAAATTGAATCATATAACTGAAACTACAAAAAAGAACAATTGAATTTTCCATCCTACTAAATTTTATTTCAAAGCAATCGATTCCGGTTTCAAACGAACAATGTAAAATTAATTTTTAACCCTTTAAAGCCCGATCCAAGAATAAAACAAAACAGAAAATTACTTTTTTTTGGTTTGAATGTCCTTATTTGGCCTTATTTGGCCTTATTTGGCCTTGGAAATACATTTCTGATATAATTAATTACTATGCGCTAAGTCAAGATTATTTTTTGTGTAGTCTTCTGCCCTCTGTTATCAGGTATATCTGATTGTGTACAATAGGATTTTGAGCAAAGTTTCTACCATTAAATAATGCAAAAGGTGTCAGACGCAAAACATTTCAGAAACCGTATGTATCAAATATGATACATTTGGCATTACAGGGTTAAACAAATTAATTCAAATTCAAATTATATTAAACTAGATTAGTAAAGGCAATTCAAATTCAGTTTCTTTAAAAGCTTGTTTTCCAATTCTTCATCTTCCCCTCAGAAACAAAGCCAGACGTTGGTGATCCTGGAGTTTCAGCTGAAAAATAAACCAGAGAGGCATTCAAACTTGTTAGAATAGAGCAGGAAGACTACAAGCTGCTGGGAGGACATTCCTTCTAAACTGGACATTATCAGGGACTACAAAAGGAGCTGAAGAGGTGCAGAGACGTATCTGACAACCTTAGTGAGCCTGTGTGAAAAGTGAGAGCTGTAGTTTGGGGTTGGTGTGTATTTTTAGCAGGTTCAGCCCCTCATTGGCTCTCAGAGGGTCAGTATAAATTAGCAGAGCTGTCAGCAGTGTCTCCACACAGATTATCACCGGCGGAAGGTGCTGCAGCTCCAACCCTGCAGGAGGTCTCACTCTCACCTGTCTGCACCATCTAACAGGCTGGATGTGATGCTGACATTGACCCCTCTGTTGGTCTGTTTCCTCCAGGAGGTCTGAAGATGTCCAATGAAAAGGGTCCAGAGGTGGTGGGATGTGATGCTTCCATCATGAAGAACGTGTGGGAGATCCGAATGAGGGAGATCGGAGAGCGGATGCGTCTGGAGCAGGAGCGCCTGGAGAAGAGCGCTTTGCCCATGTAAGAAATATTCCAGCTGGGAATCAGAAAAAGGAGATCAGGTTTAATTTTAGCTTTCAATTTGATGTTTTCATCCGTAAAAGAAACAGCCTGCAGGATGAAGGCGGATATAGTTTTAATAATGTATTCCAACACATTTTGAAAATGACTGATGCTGAAACATTAATGTCGCTTTGATGATGATGCTTAATGATGCAATCCATCTTCAGTTAAGTTTTTTTTTATTCTGCTTTTCTAAGCCGAACCTCCATCCTGTTAAACTGTTTAGATGATCTGAAACTGGGCCCAACTTAGAGCATTCTGTCGGTTCTGAACTGCACAGAAAGTCCTGCTGTCAGTGGATGAACTGCATGATGCCCAAATGTTCGTCTAAGCTGCCGTGACATTTGCTGCTCTGATATTCAAACCCGGAGGCTGAAATTTCATCCTGCAAACTTTCTCACATCAAATTATTTTTGATAAAAAGAGAAGTCAACCTCTGATCGTAAAAATCTCTGACCGCCCAGATTAGTGCTGACAATATGTTTCTAAATCCAGTATTTTATTTTATATATTTATGTTTTTTGTCTTTATTTCATGTTTTTCCAAACTGTCAGAAGTTCCAGTAATTTTTTTTAAATGGTTTTGCTCAAAATATCAAGTTCCTGAGCAGATTCACATGACTGAGGTTCCTGATTCTTGACATTTAACTGAGACATTTAATCTCAGGCCCTTTAGAGACGATTCCATTGGATCACACAGTTTGATTAAAGGTTTAGTTACTTCCACAAAAGTTAAAAAACAATCCACTGGACATTTTTTTCCAAGTTTGAAGACGTTTCGCTTCCCATCCAGGAAGCTTTTTCAATTCAAAATGTCAGAAATAACCTCACCTACTACTTCGAGCTCCTGATAGAATAATCTGGCCTGTCAGGAGCTTGAAAACATTGGATCCAATATTCAAAAACAGACAGATCAATGAGTTTAAACTGTCTTTATTTTAAAACGTCATGCGCCTCCTCATCAGCTGGAGCAGATAAACCGGATCTTCTGTAGGAATAGAGAACTCAGGTCAGTGACTAAATATCACTGGCTGATAACTACTAAGATCACTGGTTAATGGCTTGGTTAACAGTTCAACCAGAGGAAGGAGAGGAATCCTAGAGGGAGATTGTTCTCCGCTTGTGAAAGGCTCCGCCTCTGAGCGCTGAGAGATGAGCTGAGCTGATGCCAGCCGACGCTGAGAAGCAGCAGTGTCCTGAAGGGAATGTCTGAGCCGAAGTATTAGCAGAACCAAGTTTACAGACCAGAATATCAGAGAGCCAATGAGGTACAGGAGGGGAATCCAAGCCGAGGTCAGAAGAAAACCCAAAACTCAGGATCCACAAGACAGAAACAGGTCACAATCAGAGAATCAGAACAATAATCAGAGTTACCTTCACCAAACAGCTTGAATAATCTGGCATCATGGGCAGGACACCGATGGCATTAATAGCAGGAGAAACGGGTGGATCTGATGAGAGATGATTAGGACGGGGAGGAGCAAAGGAGAGGGATTAAACACCCAGCCTATGGTGCCAAGATCATGACAAAAACATAATTTCATGTACAGTTTCTGAGGCTTTAAAGGTAAATCTGTGTTTTGTCCAATTGAGTTACAAGCCTAAAAAAAAATAATGTACCAGTTTAATAATGGAGAAGCTATTAGTCAGCTTTATATATTTTTTTTTAATATCTACCAACTGTTCATTTCCTGAGAATGTGTTTATTTAGGAGCAACTATGCAAATTAACAAACACCTACAAAAAGTAGTCTATATTCTGTTATTTTCCATGTGAATCCCAGATTGTTCATCCTTCTTTGCCTTTTCTTCAAAGTTCTTTAAATCAGTCCTAGCTGCCTTTATCCATGCTGGCTCAGATCCTGACGGTTTAAAAAGGAGGCAGGGAAAAATATGCTGATGAAGATTCTCAGTCATCCAGGTCATAGTCATCCCGTAAAAATTCAAAAAATATCCACTGGACTTGGTTTTCAAGATTTGATTCAAATCTTGAAAACCAAGTCCAGTGGATATTTTTTGAATTTTTACGGGAGGCAGGGAAAACAGAATAAAGCCTTAGCCTCGCTGCATGCAGTTAGCCTCGCTGCTTGCAGTTAGCCTAGCCTTGGAGCTAAACCAGTCCTGGAAAAAGAGCGAGTGAAGTGTCTCCATCTGTCTTTGGACTGATGATTTATTTTGATGTGATCACCTGATCAGGTCCAAACGATTTCACCTCCAGCTTCTCTTGGTGAGTTTGCTTTAAGGGATTTCACTTTTGTGACTCAGCCTGTGAATCAGCTGCACAACAACTGTGACGACACTTCCTGTCACCTCAGGGCGTAGCTTTGGTGAACCCAGAGCTCTCCTATACTTCTGTAATGCAGAGGAGCATGGACAACTTTTAATGAGAGTCAATGGGAAAAGATTATCATGCCATCGGGCAGAAATGCGTACTAATTGGAAAAAAAAATGAAAACAGCTTTACTTGTCAACAAAGACTAAATATTTATCTCGTAAATCTAATAAAATATATATATACACGTTTCAAAATATTTTAATTATAATTTAATTTAAATTTTTTCTTTTTGTGTCTTAGTCAAGGTCATTGGGTGGGTGGGGCGGCGCCTCTATTGGCCAGCCGCCAATGCTTGGAATATAGAAACAGTTCTATTAGACATCTATTTCTATAGTTTATCAGCAAAAAAAGATGATTTACGCGTTATTTGTCCCTTTATACACTGTACGATTTGTATCCCATTTTCGGGCTTATTATTTTGATCGGGTTTTGTCCTGTAGTGTACAGGGGGGTAACAAGGGGCGATCAGCCTGTCACGACCGTCTCCCCATCAGTGATCGTAAGGTAAGGAGAAAATCAAACATGTTTGAAATTCAGTCGACTGTTGTAAGGTCGCGGCAGAACGGCGGGTCACACAGTGTAAGAATATGCATCTTGAGCTGTGAACTTTTAAACCCAGTATTAGGTGTAGCTGAGTACAAGGATTGAAAATATCACACAGCGTATGCCAGGCTTAAATAGATTCCCGACTCTAAACAGATCTCCTGATTTCTGTTTTCATGGTTTTAGTTAAAGGATTCCAGGCTTTCTGTAAATCATTCAGGAACAACTATATACTTAAACTCTGTGTTTGGTAAAGATGTTTGGAATTTATACGCTCTTTATATGGTTAAAAAAAAGCAATCATCTCAATTTCCGTCAAAAGATCTATAACAGAAATCCCAGCTTTAATCCAGTTTTAGGATCAAAATTTAGATTTTTAGTTTCAACAGGTTGAAACCTAACCAGCTGTGAGCTGAAAATGTTTGTTAGAGCAGATCACCTGAAAGACTAAGCATCTCTCAGGTCTTTGCTGGATTTTTGCTCTTCTTGATCCTTACTGGTCTGTCGGTTGTGAAACTGTATGGGAAAGCAGCCGAGGTCCAAGGAATGGCTTTGAAAGGTGTTCAGAGAGCCAGGAGATCTGCTAAGATGAGAAACCCTGGAAGCTGCTGGGAGCAGAAATAAAACTTTGAGCTAAACTTTAATCGATCAATAAGGAAGACATTGCATCCATGATGAAAAGGTGCTTGATTTGAATTTTTACATTAAACATTTTAGTCGTTCAGTGTTTCCTCCTTCGCCAGCTCCGTTATCTGAGCGTGTTTGCTAATAAAGTTGGCTCTAGATCAGGTCTTTTGTTTTAACGGCTGCAAACAGACTCTGCAGGGATCAGTCCTGCTGGGTTCAGCTGTAAAACAGGAATCACTTCATATTAAGGTTTAATTGAGTGTGAAGAAGTTTCTGTCCTGGAACACGTATTTATTGGCATAGTTCAATTTAAACTTAGACATTTGTAGCAACATCATGTTAAAGAAGAAACCAGGATGTCCAGAGCAGGAAACCTGATCCATCAGAACACGAAAGGTCATCCGTTAGCTTTGCCACAAGATCTCCGCAAAAGGTCCCCGTCCAAGAATGCATTCCAGGTCTCACCCTAGGACAGCCTGACGAGCCGAGCAGATTTAGCGGGAGGTGTAATGAATACTCTGAAGGATTTATGATGTACGCTGTGAGGTTACAGATAATGTATGTTTCAAGAGGACTATCTTTGCTGGTGTCAGTCCTACACTTCCTGCACACACTGTCCTTGATCTGCAGCGGGGATGCAGAAATATAGTCTCTTCAAAATAAAATGCACCATAGACATACAAGTATAAGAGTAGACCCTGCATTGGCTGTTGCGGCACAGAAATTATGGGTGCCACCTTGGGGAGGTCAACCTGCTCCCCTAACCTGCTGGTTTAAGCAGAACAGAAGAAGGATGCCTCAGCACTGTGCAGCGTATTTTAGTTTGAATCGACCGATTGTTGACATCAGGGCTTGAGGGATAACTTTGTGAAGGAATCAGAGTTTAGGAAGACATTACATAATAAACAGCGCATACACTACATATATATATATATATATATATATATATATATATATATATATATATATATATATATATATATATATATATATATATAATAGAAAATTCCTTTATTGTAACACCAATGTAGACTTTAAAAAGTGTCTAAAAATAACAGAATAAGTTAAAGTAAAAAGAAAAATTTAAAAATAAGCAAAACTCTGTGTTTAATGTTTCTCTGACTGTAACTAACTGGAAGAACTCTCCTCACCATTTGACATGGTAGCTGGCTCGGAGCTCTTGGAGCCCCCGGAGCTCGTCTCAATGAGTCGATGCAATCACCTGGTTTTTCTTAGGTAGAAAACTTTCAATCAGTTTGACTGGATGATCTGGTTAAATTGTCTCTGTAAAGTTCCTTGAGATGTCATGTTATCAAATTGGCGCTATATAAATAAACTGAATTGAATTGAGTTTCTCCAGAACAAGGAATCCTGCATTATCCATACACCTTAGAGAACAGACAGTCTACCAACCAATACGATAATAATTTTCAGTGTCCAGAAAGCTTAAAGAAGTACGAAGCTAATTAGGAATAATCCTATAAAGAATAACCTCTAACGCGATCTTAACATTTGTTGAAAACCTGGACCTACTAAGACCTGGCTAAAATAACCTTAGGAAATTCATATTAGTAATAGAACTTTCAACTAAATCAATTGAGGAACAAGTGTTGAAAAAAATATGTTTTCTTTTATTAACCCTTGTTTAAATATCTATATTTCTTTTGTTTGAACAGCATCAACAAGGACTGGGCCAATCGTATGACTGCCAAGATGGGAAAATACAAAAGAGTGGAGCGAAAAGCTAAACCTTCAGATAGCCAAACAGATGAAAATATCTGGAAAAGCAAACAACCATTGGTTCCTCAGGCTGTTCCCTTTGGTAGAGGTTCAGGGCCCCTCGGCAGACCAGGATTCCAGCCAAAAAGCTTCTCTTCTCAAACCCCACATCTCAAGGACAAGAAAGGGCAAAACAAGAGTTTTAGCAAACTACAGTTACTGTTGTCAATCACCCAAACTCAGCCTTCAACCCTGGTGTGGGGGAAGGCTTGGAAGTTCAACAAGTCCTTACCTTCACCAGCAGAGGGCCAAAGTGTAAGATCAGACTGGGGGCAGTGCTGGATGTTTGCCTCCTATCAACCTTGCTCCGAAGAAGGCAAGCCTTGGCCAAACGAGCAGAACATGGTGGATCTACAGAAGTATCAGCACTGGAGGAAAGTCAACTGTAGGATGGTTGAATCACAGGAGCTAGACCTAAAGCTACCTACTGAAGAATGGCAGACATCATGGAAACGATCTGAGAAAATCCAGAAGGATTGTGCTGAAAATGATGGGAAAGTCTCCAAATATGGACTCTTTGCCTCCCTGGTTGAAACCCATCGCCATAATGAAATCTTAAGTTCATCAGAGTGGACCGATTCATGGAGGTCCACTAAGCCAGTAGACCAGCAGGATTTCAGCACTGTCCCAAATGAAGGTTTGTTGATTGTGACTGTCAGGGACATCAAAGACATGGAAGACGGAATAAGTTCTGAATGGGAGCAATGCTGGAGGCTTCTCAACCACCACACTAGTAACAGTTCCAAGCAGAGCGCTCATCAGCAGAGCGCTCACAGCCCAGAGTGGATCAATTCATGGAGAACAGCAGCAGCTGTCTTCAACAACAAACAGAGTAACTTTCAGGACCACGGTCATGGCTTTGATGAACATGTCCCACTAAGGGGTGGTTTTCACAAAATCACCTTTGCATCTCATAAGAGACAGCTTCAGATGTTTGATCAATTTGAAGCGATTAATGATTGGAACAAGTCATGGGAGATATCAAAGAACAACTCAAAGCCATGTGCAGAAATAGATAAAGTACTTAAAGCCTTACCACCAAAGATGGATGTTGAGACTCAAAGGGCAGAGAAGACGCCTCAGGTCAATTCATCTGAGGAAGCAGACCCACGTTATGAGCAACTGAGACATGATGTCATACATCACGCAAAGAAGAAACTCCCCAAGTCAAAGCTACTTCTTCTGAAGTACCTGCAAAAAATACAACCACCTTCAGAATGGAGGGAGTCTTGGAAGTTAATAAAACACAGAATGAGACAAGAGAGGAGAAGGTACAAGCTGGATCCTCTATATCCTTTCAAAGAATCTGAGAAAGGGGAAGACTTAAAGCCCAGTGCCTCAGAGTGGAAAGACTCCTGGAACTTTCTCTCCCTGCCTCTGAATCAGAGCCCTGAACTTTGGCAACAACCTTGGTTAAACACAACACAGATCCGGGTGAACTGGGAGAGGCACCAGAATGAGATTTCAGTTGAAAAATTCCCTAAAAATGGCCCAACAAGTGAGAGGGTTTGGGGAGAATCCTGGAAATTCTCAAGATACCAGAATAGTTTAGATGTTACACAGAGCAAAGAACAAGTTGGCAAAGAAAAGTTAGGAGTTCCTTGTATCTCAAGCAAACATCAAAGCTACACTGGGTTGATAACAGATTGGCAAAATGCTTGGATGATCTCAGAAACACAGTTAAGCCATGACAAACCATCTTTTGTCGAGTGGAGGGAAGCCTGGCAGTGGTCCTACCACACACCCCACTGGATCGGCCAAAGGTGGGTGGAAGAATCTACAAAAATCCGACTTCCAAAACAGATATCCTTTGAAGGAGCTGAAGATAAAAGTAGCCACTCATTTCAAAACAAGATATTTAGCCAAAGATACCCTGAGAAAGAGTGGGCCTCTTCGTGGAGTGCAAAATCCCTTTCAAGCAATCAACCAAACTACAGTGGGTCAACTCTGCAGCAACATCCCATTGTGAGTGAGTACGAATGTCATTGGGGAAGATCATTCAGGCTCGCCAACCCAATGCCCCAACTGGATCAACCTTGGATTGAGTCATCCACCAACCTTTACTCCTACTCAATTATGTGGTCAAGAACAAATAAGATGCAAAACAACACTAAATCCCTGCTAAACAAAAACTTTGCTCCAGCCACATTTTGGGCAAATTCACACCGGTTCCTGCAGAATACCAATGCTCAGGTTAAAAACAAATCTAGGTCCAAAGAAGTTGGTGATCCAAAGGTGATTTTAGCAAAAAATATAAAAATCAGGAAGCTTTTGTACCTTGGTTTGGAGAAGGAGAAACAATCTGAGAGAAAGTGGGCAGGATGCCACCTCCTGGGTAAAACCCAGCCTCGTCGAAAGAAAAGCCAGAGTTCAAGCAGTAAGCTTAAGCCTGAAGACAATGTCAACAAGTTCCTGGCAGAATGGATGGAGTCTTGGAGGTTCCTGGTCTGTCCTGAAAGCATCAAAATACAAAAGAGTTTTAAGCCGCTCTTGGGTTGGGAGGAGTCCTGGAAGTTCCTCCTTCCATCCTACTGACCTTAAGAAGAATAAAAGCCTTTAGGTCTCTGTTATAACTTAAGTCATTAAAGAACAGATGGCCATAGTGATGATTTGCCCATAAAACATGAATTTGTTTTTGATGGTTGGATTAGTGGGAGAGGGGTCTATTACAGATAAATAAATTAGAAAAGTGTAGTTTAGAATGACTGTTTAAGAATAAAAGGAAAAGAGGAAAATGGATAAAGATAAGGATGTCGAGAGGAAAACTGGAAGTGCAGTCTTACATTATACTATTCGGTGAAAGAGAAAGTGTTGATGTTTATGAAACTACACCATGTTGATTGATAATGAAAGTGAATTTAAGGCCGATTTATGTCTCTTGATTAAAGGATAAAGGAAATAAACCATGTCATTTGTCTTCATTCAGTCTGCAAGGACTCTGAGAGCAGGCAGGAGATTGCTTATTAAGCCTGATGCATTGCATTCTGTTGGCTCTTAACACAAAATATAGAAGGTCCACTGCTTCCATCTAGGGGATAGTTTTGGTAAGACGTAAACTAATAAGGTTTTGGGACAAAAACATACAGGAATCTTTTACAAGAGAGCAAAGAATTAATTCTCAAACAGACTGAGTAATTTCTCACAACGGAGTAATATGGCCAGGCTAGAGGTTTTTATTTTTTTTTCTATATTAAAGTCTTAATATTATGAGAATTAAGTCATTATACTACAAGTCTTTTCAGAAAGAAAGCTTGGAGCTCCGCCCATCAGATGATGTCCGACCAGCTCCACCAATCAGCAACCAGAGTCCACTTTGACATCCTGCCCAGTTTGATGCTGCTGCTAAAAGATTTTCTTATTTGTCAAACCGATGCTAAAGTATAACTTCACATGATGCTCCACATTCCTCATTTTAGGGAAGAAAGGGCTTCTAGGAAGAGTTGCCATAAAATACGACTTTGTTCTCATAATTTTAGGACTTTATTCTCTTAATATTATGACTTTATTCTCGAAATAGAAAAGAAAAAAAATCTAGCCTGGTCCTAATTCTCTGTTGTACTTTCTACTCTCTGCCTTGCATCTGCATCTAATTTTATGAGATAAAGCCTCCTTTCCTTCGAGTTACTATTTTATACTTTTGTTGTATATTAAATATTGTTTTGGTTTAAGCATGACTTTGAATTAATTTAAGGCTAATAAAGAACACTGAACCAAACAAAGACATCCAGCTAATGCATCCTGTCATTCATGCAGCATTTGATAAGTTAAGGATTATTACTTTGCTTGATCGTGTCATTTTATCCTGGCAAACATTAGGAAAATTTTGGGGTTATTTTATACATGCTAGGATGTCAATTTTTATGAATAAAGAAAAATGAAGTAAAAAAAAAAGGGGGGGGGGGTCATTATGAAAAATGACTATGGTACAGTAAAAGACGATTCCCTCAAAATGCTTTGAAAATAATCTGATCATTACCAGGATTAAATAGAAAACCTGAATCCAATCTATGTGTAGTTTTAGATACTTTACAACTTGGAGTCCATGGCTAAATTTGCTGTGCAGTGATCTGTTCATCAACCACCAGATGGCGTAAGTGATCATAAATTTACATAAATGCATTTAATTTTCTTCCACCAAGGGTAAAATGTAACAGATTATTTAGGTGCATGTAAATAAAAAGCTGCATAAACGAAGTTTCCTTCTGTATACACTCTTTGTATACACAATTACAAAGAGAAGTTGTCTAAATCTGTCTTTTGTAAAAAAAAAATAAAATAAAATAAAATAAAAAAGAAGTTGTATAAATGCAACTTGTAGTTTAAAGGAAGTGATTCAAAGCAATTTCTCCTAAAATAATGACCATATTTAAATTACTGTTTTTTCTTATGTAATCACTTTTAAACTGTTTGGGATCATTTTCAAACTTAGAACAAAAGAACAGTAAAACAAGCAGCAAAATACATGGTACAACACTGCCATCTAGTGGCACTGTTAGGTAGCGTTCATTCATTGGGACAACAAATGAAAATGTATTTTTGCTTACAGGGGGAGGATGCATCCCTTAAATCAGCAAAGTTTAATATATTTTAAATGAGGACACAAATGAACACAAGAAGAAGAAGATAAATTTTATTAAGCATAAAATAACAGTCCAAGTCCAGAGCTTTAACCCCATAATGATCTATTTCAGTATAAAAAAAAATGCCCATCTTAAGATTAAGATACTTTAGAAGCTAAGCCTGGGAGAGTTAAAATAAACACTACACTTAACACCAAAACACTTTGTGGTAATGCTGCATGTTTTCCCTGACGGCAGGTTTGTGGATCCAGTGCCTGGTTACAGTAAAAATAGTACTAAAGTCCTGCAGCAGTTTTCTGACATCAGCTGCAAGATGATCTGAGGGTCTTGTGTCTGGTGATGGAGGTTTGATGCTGGTCGGTGACATAACATTCATTGCACATGCTCAGACAACGATGAGTCCATTACGACCAGCCAAGAGCAGAAAGGATTAGTAGGTTCAATCTGAAACAGCAAAACATTTTATCTGAGAAATTCATAAGTCCAACAGCATTTAGATTCTGTTCAAAGCGGAAACTTTCCTGTACTCTTTTCTGGTTTTTTATGTTTTTTCATCAAACTTTAGCTCCGGTTTCACTGATTCTGAATTTAGGAAGTGACCAGTTTCTGCTGTTTGTGATCTGTGACATTTCTAGGGATGAAAAGGCACCTAAACCAAATAGTAAAAAATTATGTTTTGCCAAAAAATAAACAAGAGTCATTATCTTTTTTTTCTTTCTTTCTTTCCTTTTTTTTTTCTCAATATGCAACAGAGACAGATAGTTTGCTAGAATTGAATATATGGGTAAGAATGATTCAATCAGATTAACCATTTTTTGAGCAAAAAAGAGTCATTATCTGTTAGCAGGACAACCAGGATTACAACTTGAAAAAAGACTACCGTAAATCCTCTAATACAGGACGGGGGCTTTATTTCACTCAGGTAAATCTTGGTCCAGGCCATTATTGGAAGGAGGCCAGAATTAGAGGCAGGGCTCTATTTCTATTTGATCAAAACAGACTACCAGTGGAGTGAATAAAAAACAGATTTTGTGTCTCTTTGACCCTATAAAATACTAGGTTTTTGATGATGACCCGTTTCCACCCCCCTCCAGCCCCTCCTCCACCATCGTAGCTAATGCTTCATCAGAGCGTCATTCCTCCCGGACTCTTACTGCATTCCCTGTCTCATCTCAACCGGTCCGGCAGAAGACCGTCATGTTGAGCCTGGTTCTGCCAGAGGTTTCTTCCCAATGGAGAGCCTTTCCTTCTCCACTGTCATACATGCTTGCTCATCATGGACAG
>NW_015150977.1:77492-79887 GCF_000732505.1 Cyprinodon variegatus | reverse complement strand
TTTTTTTTTTTTTTTTTTTTTTTTTTTTTTTCTCAATATGCAACAGAGACAGATAGTTTACTAGAAATGAAGATATGGGTAAGAATGAATCAGATTAACAATTTTTTTAGCAAAAAAGAGTCATTATCTGTTAGCAGGACAACCAGGATTACAACTTGAAAAAAGACTACCGTAAATCCTCTAATACAGGACGGGGCCTTTATTTCACTCAGGTAAATCTTGGTCCAGGCCATTACTGGAAGGAGGCCAGAATTAGAGGCAGGGCTCTATTTCTATTTGATCAAAACAGATTACCAGTGGAATGAATAAAAAACAGATTTTGTGTCTCTTTGAACCTATAAAATACTAGGTTTTTGATGATTACCCCGTTTCCACCCCCCTCCAGCCCTTCCTCCACCATCGTAGCTAATGCTTCATTAGCGTCATTCCTCTCGGACTCTTACTGCGTTCCTTGTCTCATCTCAACCGGTCCGTCATGTTGAGCCTGGTTCTGCCAGAGGTTTCTTCCCAATGGAGAGCCTTTCCTTTCCACTGTCGCTTCATGCTTGCTCATCATGGACAGGTTCTCTCAACCTGTGTTATCCAAGCTGGACTTCCATCTTCCAGGTCCCTGATGAAGCTCTAGTATCAGCTCATGCAGTCCTCTGGATCTCCCCATAACACTCAGCAGACCGTCTCTCCAACCAGCAGTCTACAGACTGACCAGCTCCATCTATCTCCACTCAACCACCAGTTTCAGGCCTGGGGGGCAAACATCCCTGTTCTGTATTCCTGTTCATGAATATCAAACAAGATTCATTGATAATGTTTCCCGCCAAGGTCTGAGCGCCAAAAACTAAAGTAATTGTAGCAATAAAATTCTTCTAATTGTCTTTTTCTTTTGGTGTGAATTTTTCAGATTGAACTGACAATAAACTTGTCTAAATGGAAGCCCATAGCATATTTATATTAATTTGTCTCCAGTCTCTATCCTCAAGTTTCCCCTTGTTCATTCTTTATTTTCTAGTTTCATCCCTCTTTAGCTTAATTTAATATTTGCTCTAGTTATATCTAAGCCCTGTTGTAACCCATGGTTACCCTCTGGTTCTGGTTCTGCCTCCATCTCTGCGTTTGGGTCCTCTATAAACCTCCCTCAGCCTTACAGTGGGTTAAAGAGAAGTCTGGCCTACAGCTTTGCTGCACCTGTTGAATAAAGATTCCTTTCACTAGTTTGTTTTTCCTCCGAGTCTCTTCTCTGCTGGCTGTCTCAGCCCGGCTCTAAATTTAGAGCAGCAGCCCTGGATGTGTTGTGATGTAAAAATAGGAGGAGGGAAGCCGGTGTGGTGAGAGCAGTTATTCAGGACATGTTCAGAGTAAGTCGGTCGAACTTGAAGCTGAAGGAACATTGGGAAGACAGAGTAACAGTCAGACGCTCGGGCCTCTGCCACTAATGCTCCACTATATTTAAAGGGGAATGTAAAAACCAGACGGGCTAAAAGGAGAGAACAGGAACAAGTGAGTCAGAATGAGTGATTTTCACCTATTTCCTTATAAATGACTGTTTATTCTGGTTTATTTGATGCTGCTTTTTGCATGTAGGTGAAAAAGAGGCGGGGCGTCTTCATGCTAAAGGCTCTGTTGCTCCGTCATGGTGTTCTCACCTGAGAAGCTGGTTTATACAGACGGTTTACTTCAGAGATTAAACCGATGCCTCTGTTCAGATTAATGTTGTTTTCCTGTTAGGTTTTTAAAGGAAATCAATCAGCAGGGCTTTTTAACGCTGAACTAAAACTGTAAATTAAGGTTATTTAAAGGCACATAATGATTTCCAACAATCAAAGGAAAATCTTTTGAAAATATTCAACTCATGTAGATATATTTGTAAATAGATGGCTTCAGATTGAAGCTTTTCCTTTAAAAACTCTTATTTCTCTCTATAACTTTTGAATGACTAATTCCTAGTTTCTGCATCACTGGGGAATAATTATGATGTGACACAAATGAGCAGAACAACAAAGGAAGCTGAACTCCTCACAAAGTATTAATAGCAATTATTATTAACACAATGTTCCTACATTGAGCTTTTTTTAATAGAAACTCCACAATAAACAATTTATCTCAACATAAACTTTTATGTTGAGATAAATCAATCAAATCACCTTCAATCTTCTATAATACGCTACAATAATGGAGACTTATTTATTTATTTTTTTTCTATTTGGCAATCTGGCAATGTGGCAATAAGAATCATTGTCTTGATGCCAAAAAGAGCTGAAAAGATTTTACTTTCAGGTGTAGAAACTTGTTTCATGCATATTAATTGCTTTATTATAATTATGCAGGGAGTTTTACAGTTTATATGGACACTGCAATGTAAATAGAGCAGAAAAACAGAAGAAGAAAAAGGAAAAAAGAA
>NW_015150977.1:74457-76623 GCF_000732505.1 Cyprinodon variegatus | reverse complement strand
TTTCACGTCAAATTGCTTCATATGTCTAACTAAACTGGATCCAAGGTCTATCTTGGTTGGATGGTTAGAGATGTAGACAGAGGGACAGGGGTGGATTTGGGAAATTTGGGGCCCTAGGCAAAGACAGGCAGGGGGCCCTCTGAATTAAGAGGAGGACTTATCCATGGCTTCATTACATCCCGGTTGGATTACTGCAATTCATTATATAGAGGCATGGATAAATCACAGATGCAGCGACCCGGCTTCTTACTGGAACCAGGAAGCTGACCATATAAGGCCTATACTGGCCTCTTTACATTAGCTGCCTGTCTTTTACCCAATAGATTTTAAGATTCTCTTATTAACTTAGAAAGTCTTAAACAGTTTAGCTTCTTCTTATCTTAGAGACCTTTAAAATTCCAGTCTGTGTGAAGAAGTCTACGCTCTAATAATCAGCTGTTACTGAAAGTTCCTCGGACTCGACTTATGAGGAAAGGAGATGGGGCCTTCTCTGTTTTTGCTCCCATTCTGTGGAACCAATTACCTCTTCAAATTAAATCCGCCCACAGCCTGGATCATTTTAAATCCCTTCTTAAAACTTATTTATATATATAAATAAATTTGACATTGACATCGACAAGTGTGAATGAGACACACTTAATATTATCATCGTTCTGATGGCATTTTAGAGAAAGGATCTTTATCGAAAACATAATTAATGTGCACAAAAAAGGAATAGTTGTACTAAACATACATGGAAACAGAGTTTTTTGGGGCCCCCAGGAACTTGGGGCCCTAGGAAACTCCTTAGTATTGCCTAATGGAACCTAAGGACGACTGCGTGACCTGATGCAGTTCAGCGGATTCTAGCTGCTGGGGGATTATGTAAGAATCAGCCAAAACTGATCTGGTGTTTTTTTGGTGTTGAGGCGGTGAAATGAAAGACTCTGATTAGAATAAACACTAAATGGCAAAGGAGAGAATGACACTGAATGCTGATGAGTTTATTAGAAGGTAATGAAAAGCAGCTGAAGTAGAAGAAGAACAGGGAGACTGAGGGAGGAGAATAATTAACATGAATGGAGAAACACGGAAACTATTAAACTGATGGAGAAATCTAAGAGAAATAAAATCTAAATTGAAAAGAACAAAAAACAACAATAAGAATAAAACCAAACAAAACAGGAAGAAGCCAAAAAGGCAACAGATCACAGATCATCAATGGCAGGAGCTACTTTCTGAACGTTACAGATTTTCACTTTCACAGAATGAATAAGTTGATCTTTTTTTCACTTTGTTTGATTTATTTGGCAGCCATGTTGGATTTCTGAAGAACACGCTGACCTCCCAGCTCAGAGTCTTCCTCCAGATTTTTGTTTCCTTTAATGATGATATTTTCCCCTTTACACTAATAGTTGCTTGTAACAGTTGCAGTTGACTTAAGTGTTTCTATCACTGCAATCAGTCTGAATATTACAAATATGACTGAATTCTTCAGATTCTAAGGAAAGCAGCATCATTAAAAGCTTTTAAAATTAATAATCTAATTATTGTTAAGGAAACTCTATAAGTTTGGGCTAAAGGACACTTCTAACTGGCTTTAAACCCGGCTGTGGGCTTAGTGAGAAATGTTTGGTTTGCGGGGGGGGCACTCTGGACGCAGCTGCTGGAGGATCCCTGAAGTCATCCTCTAATTTTATGGCCGCCTCATTTATTAAGAGGGATCAAGATGAAATCCAAAGTAAATCCTCCAGACAGGCGTTATTTTAAGTTTAGCTCTAATGCTTTTGCTCTTTAACATTTACGAGGTAAACTAAAACTTTTGCACATTTACAGCCTTCATCTTACATAAAGTCAACTGGTAAAACAAGAGTTTAATTATAAAGCTCTGTTAGTTGTTTTTCATCACCGTCGGATGAGTCAGACCCAAACCTTTGCTGGCGGAACTGGATCCGTACTGGATTTAGTACCCTTCCACTAACAGTTGAGGACTGGGGAGTCCCTTCATGCTGGCTGGGCATCTCTTATGTTCCAGCTGCCAATTCAGAGTCTGATATGAGGAAGCAAGCATCAACCTTGCTGAGTGTTTCTCTGGACATCAGCCTCTAAGCAAACAGATTGTTGTTACTTCTCTAGTGCCAGTTCCTTAAACCAACAGTTCCCACAGAAACATAAATGCATCTGAAC
>NW_015150977.1:70614-72553 GCF_000732505.1 Cyprinodon variegatus | reverse complement strand
AACAGGAACAGACCAGATGAAGCTACTATGAGAAAAAGCAGAGAGAGCAGAACGTTAGAGATTGAACTAATAGGATTGATTCTGAACATAAAACATGTAAATAAACTGATCTGAGTTGCTCAGGTTTAGGTGCTGCAGTAAAGTTAACATATAAGCACTCGTATACAAACAATGTAACTGCTACTCAAATCTCTTAAGGGACCAAGAGATATTATTCAATTTCTCGCCGTGCCATGCAGCAGACGCTCTGTCTGCACTGATGAAGATTAGCTCAGTTTAGCTTTAAGCCTAATGGCTAAAAAAGAATCTGACACCTTTCTGTTTCAGTAGGCGAGTTAATCTGACTGCTGGGGGGCATCGCCTCATGGTCAGTGTAACCTGGTAATCCAGGCTGATCATGTGTAGCACTCAGGTTTATCTCTAAACATCATTAACCTGGAAGTGCTCCGATCGAATCGGTTTGTGGAAAGGAGGGACATTTAGCATTTCCTCCGAAGCCAACAAAATGCAGGAATGGTTCCGAGAGAGAGGCATGAAAAAAAACATCTTAAAATTAACTTGTTGGCAAAAACAGAAACAAAGAAAAAAAATCAAGCAACTCATTAGTGTATTAGTGTGCAACATATTCTCATTATCAGTTCGTATGAAATCGTACGAAAAGTTATGCACACTATTTCGTACGTTTTGGACGTTTTTCCTCAAAAAACCACATCAGTGCGAATGCGCTGGCAGACTGGAAAAAAAAGCAGATCCGCGGACTGACGTAAAACTGGGAAAAACAGTGCAATCATCACTTCTTCATGTCTCTAACCACGTTGCTTGCTGTTTTATATCTTAGGCTCAGGGTTAGGGCTAATTGTAATTTATATTCTATGTTCTTGAGTTGTGCGTAAGATGCGCATGCGCATACGATGAAATAAAAGTCCAAAACGTACGAAATTACGGTGCATAACTTTTCGTACGATTTCATACGAACTCATAATGAGAATACACTGGTATGTGAGTGAAGGTAAAACGGCAACATTTGGGTCAGCAACAGATTTTAAAGAGAGCAAGTCAGAAAGTTTGCAAAGGAGCAGTTTGGTAACTTCAATCTTCTATTAATGTGCTACATTAATAAAGTGAGTTGAATTTAAGCAGAACATTTATAGATAAAACTTTCCAAGACCTTCAGAAAGTGAGGGAACAGTGATTTAGGAAAAATGTAATAAATACGTAAACGATAAAGGAGAATCCACAACAAAATCCCACAGGATTCAAAATTTGTTCCTTACTTGATTTTTTTTCTTATTTCTATGATGTTTTTTTTCCTGATGCAAGTTTGGTTTGATTTATTGTTTTTGTTTTTTTTGTTTTTTTTTTATTTTGATCCACAGTCTGTTCTCAAAGTGGACGTATCACTGGTCTAACGGAGACCAGGCCAAGGACCAGATTTCTGACTTCAGGAGGGTTACGACACAAACAGATGAAGCAGAAAAAAAGCCTAAAATCAAATTTAAAATCGTTCCTCCACCTCCAAAACCCAAAGCTGAGCCTCCTCCTCCTCCACCTCCCACCAGGAGGTCCTCCTCCCCCAAACCTCACATGCAGAAGCGTAAGGTGGAAGTAGACGTTTTTCGGTTGTGCTGGAGGGAGTCCTGGAAGAGCCTGAAGCCTCCAAAGTACCTTTACCTGAAGGCCAAAGAGGCTAAAGAAAGGAGGGCATTGCTGATGGCCATCGAGTTTCCCAAAAACAAGAAATACAAATCAAAGGCGTTTGGATCGGAAGCCGAATGGATGAGTCTGAGTTATAAATGGAGTCATTCCTGGAAGCAGGTAAAGCTGTTCTCAGCTGAGAATCAGGATTTAATCCATGGTTGGATCCATGGTCCAGATAAAGTTATCATCATTAGGGACTTCTGGCACAACAAATGCAACATTTCTATGTTTATGACTTTGA
>NW_015150977.1:59234-69903 GCF_000732505.1 Cyprinodon variegatus | reverse complement strand
TACTCTGTGCTTATATAAACACTATATAAAGTCAAACTTCCTTAAACTAAGTTTAATTACCCTTAATTTGAGCAGGTAAATGAGGTAGTTTGCCAATGGAATGAGTATTCTTATTCTTAAAATAAGATAATTACATAATATGCACTTGAAATATGACAATGTAATTGTGTTTTCTTATTTTAAATGTAAATTGTCTTGTTCCATTTGCAAAATGTTTCTTTTACCTCCTCAATCCAAGAGGAGGTCAATTATTTCAAGAAAAAATAACTTATCTAGAATTGGATTTTTTTCTAGTGTACGAGTTATATTCTAACATACATAGTCTCTGTACACATGTAGATAAATATTTATATCCTGTAAAGCCCTTCTGTACGGAAGCCCAGAGCGGCCATGTCTCTTTTTCACGGTGTTTTTCTGAGAAAACAAGTTAATTTTCTCATTATCTAAAGATAACAAAGCTGTTTTCTCTTGATAATGAGATGATAATTTTCTCATTAGAAAGTCGTTTTCTCGCCATTTTTCATTTTGCAGCATCAGTTAAAGCTACTCCCCTCCAGAGCGGCGATGATACCGTGCACCCAAAACAACACAGAAAAAGGAAAAAGAATAAATAAAAAGGAAGAAAGAAGTTTTTTGGCAGCAGCAGATTGAGCGTCATGTCTGCTAGGAAGGTTATTGGTGGTGGGCGTGAACGCAGGGAGAATCCATCACTCACCTTCCGGCTCACCCTATGATGAGGATGAAGTCTGGAGGAGAAGTTAGTCAGAGGTTCTGGATAAGCTAGCGCCACGATTTATGTAGAACTGACACTGAACGCACTGCAAAAACAATCTAGAAAAAAGTAAAAATTCCTTCAATCAAGTGTATTTTACCTTAATTTTAGTAGGTAAATGGGATGATTTGCCAATGGAATGAGTATTGTTACTCTTAAAATAAGATAATTAGATAATATGCACTTGTAATAAGACAATACAGTTGCTTTTTCTTATTTTAAATGTAAATTATCTTGGTTCATTGGCAAAGTGTCTCACTTATCTCCTCAATTCAAGAGCAAATGCACTTAGTTTAGGAACAAATTAATTATTTAGATTTAAATTTTTTGCAGTGCGTATGTCAACCATCAGATAACTGACCTGGAACTGATGCCCCATGTATGGCAGACGCTGGCATATGGCGGGCATAACTTACAGGTGCTCGCCGTTTGGCGACGGTATCCCTCAGCATGCTCATAACTTATCCAATGAATGCCATCTTTTTTGCCAGATTTTCCGTATGTCAGGCCACTGGAAAAACATTCTAGAAATAAGTAAGAAATATCTAAGTGTATTTACCCTTAATTTGAGTAGGTAAATGAGATAGTTTGCCAATGGACTTAGTGTTTTTACTCTTAAAATAAGATAATTAGAAAATATGCACTTGAAATAAGACGATGCAATTGTGTTTTCTTATTTTAAGTGTAAATTTACTTGTTGCATTGGCAAAATGTCTCCTTAACCTCCTCGATCCAAGAACAAATGCACTTATTTTAAAAAAAAATGACTTATCTAGATTTCGACAGGAGCTGTAACCTGAAATTTCAGAGGCTTAAACCAGAGCTGAGCTTAAAATCTGTCTCATGTTTACCTAAAAAAAACAGCCTGATGATCCCTGAAATGTTGGCGAAACTCTTCTGTTTACTGATGAGACTCAAACTTCTACCTCATTAATCTGATGCCAAACCATTGGCCATTTGATATTTAGATTATAAAGCCTAGAAATAAAAACAAATTAAGAGTGTTTGTTTTATCCTGAAGGTGGTTAAAGTTCAGACATTCCAGATTCGCTCTTATTCTCCTGAATAGAGACAAGGCTGAGTGTGAAACGCAGAAGCTGATCGGCTCAGATTATAATCTGCTGAGTCATCGTTTACATCAGCGAGACCTTTAACTTGTCTTAGATGATGGGTTTGGTCTGTGATTCTCATTTTGTTTTCATTTAATGAACTTTATTTTCAGTTCTGTGGAGATAAACTGGATTTAGCTAAAGGAGTTGAGTTAAAGAGGCAAAATCAACCAAAATTTAAAGTTTCCTCTTTGTCTTAAGGTGAAAAGTCCATCTCAGTCAGAGCATTCAGAGAACACAGACTTCCTGTGGGACACTCTGTTTGAAAAGACGATGGGCAGCAAGGTGGAAATAGGAGAATATCGACTTCCGGTTTGGGCTGGAACCTGGAAGATCATGAACTTTCCCTTCAGGCAGCAGAAGAAGAACTGGGACTGTGGTTGGGAAAACTACCAGCAGGATCCAAGCAGCAGGACGGACAAACTCTGCCTGATTGAGCAACAGATCGATCAGGTGGGGGGGAATGCATTGTTCTGCTGTTTCCTGGTTTCAGCAACAAACTTGATGACCAGAACAAACATCTGTGTTCTTAAAATCAGGAGGAGCCTGAAGGCTGGGAGGACTCATGGAAACTCTCTGGAGCAGAGTTTGATGCAGAAGATGCAGAGGAGGAGAGCTTTTGCATCAGTAAAGGCACATTGGCAGTGAGCATGAATGAGTGGCTGATGCCAGGATGGAGCAGATGCTGCCTGCTGGCTGCAGCTCCTCCTGAAGACTTCGAGGAACGAAAGAAAAGCTGGAGTTCCAGTTGGGGATTCCAGCAGCAGATCAGGTGGGTTCAGATCGGCTGCTTTCTACTGAAAACATATATCTGATTCCATTGGTTCATATCAATCCATCATGTATTTTAGACTAAAAAATCATCTAAAGATGACATTTTTAGGACGTTTATCCGGTTTGTAACTTTTCCATTCGAGGTCAAATTACTTCAAAACCAACCTGGGATTAAAATACTAAATCCAGGATAATCCAAGGAGGTGATTTGTCCCGTTCTTAGACAAATTTTATCCTCATCTTGTTTACAAACAGTGTACACAAAGTGAAATGAGGATGCATACGGCTTTTCAACAGTGAATGAGCAGCTTAGCAGTGAAAATGAACATTTCCATTTTTAAATTGCAACCATGATCAGAAACAGTGTAGGAGAAAAGGAAAAGCAGTTTAAAGTCATGGTGCAAAAGGCATTGATATGGAAAGAGGTCAATCATCCAATCGTTTGGTTCAATTTACCAAAGGCCCTAATACAACCATACATCATCACAGAGGTTTATTTCCCCAAGAATCTTCTGGGAAGAAGAACTTCCCTCTTTGATTTCACACAGGAAAGAAAAACAGGAGAATTTCAGGGTGAAAGAAATGTAGACCTGATGGATGGATGGATGGATGGATGAAGGATGGATGATGGATGGATGGATGGATGGATGGATGGATGGATGATGGATGGATGATGGATGGATGGATGGATGATGGATGGATGGATGGATGGATGATGGATGGATGATGGATGGATGGACGAAGGATCGAATGTTTTTCTATGAATCTCCTCAGTTTCCAATCTGAACTCTGACCCTCTCCTCCTCAGATGGTGCAGCGGTTCCATCTCCTCTCATCACAAACACAGCAGCAATCTGAGCAGGAGAAGGAGAACCATAACCTCCCTCCTCACAGACAGCCTCTCTGAGGAGAGCACTGACCTCAGCGAGTGGACGGAGGCCTGGAAGGCTCCAAAAGCACAGAGTAAACTAGAAGCTGATGATGAGCTGGATGAAGAGGAAACAGAGAGTGAAACTGAGGAAAATGAGGAAGATGAAGCAGATGACAGCCAGGATGAGGAAGAAGAAGATGAAGAGGATGAAGGAATGGAGGAAGAGAAAGATGAAGAGGAGGAGGAACAATTTAACAGAGATGAGGAGAAGAAGGAGGAGAGCAGGAATAAAATATTCCAAGATTTTAACAGGAAGATTGAGCAGGAAATAGATGATGAGGAGGAAGATGAAGGTTTAGATGAGGAGGAGGAAGATGATGAAGATGATAAAGAGAAAGAAAATGACAAAACAGAGAGAGGAGAGGATGACGAGGAGGAGGAAGAGGAGGAAGAAGAGAGTGAAGAAGAGGCTGTCATCACAACGAAGGAGAGGGAGGAAGAAGTCACTGAAGAGGAGGAAGAGGAAGGTGAAGGAAAATTGGACAGTGGTGATGAAGAGGAGAAAGAAAAAAACGATTCAGCTGAAAAAGAAAGAAAGGAAAAGATCAATGAGGGTGATGAAGAATTATATGAGGAAGAGGAGGAAAACTCCAAAACAAAAACAATCGAGTTTCCAGAATCTATTACTGATCAGGAGAAGGAGATGGCAGAGGAGCATGAGGAGGAGGAGGAGGAAGAGAAGGAGGAGGAGGAGGAGGAAGAGGAGGAGGAGGAGGAGAAAGAGGAGAATGAGATTACAGAGAAGCATGAGGAAGAGAATGAGGATGATGAGGAGCAGGAGGAGGAGAAAGAGGAGAAGGAGATGGCAGAGGAGCATGAGGAGAAGGAGTCAGGGAATCTTGCTAAAAAAGAGGAAATAGGACAGGAAAACAACAGAGCAGGAAATGATGAGGAGGAGGGAAGGAAAACAACCAAAGAGGAAGAAGAACAGGAAGATGAAACGGACGATGAAGAAGAGGAGGAGGATTTTCTGGACTTTGATGATGAAAGAAGTGAAAATAAACAAGAAGAAGAAGAAGAAGAAGAAGAGAAGCAGATACATGAATTAAAGAAGAAGAATAAATGTGAGGATGAGGAGGGACAGGAAACGGAAGAGGAATATGAAGATGCAGATGAAGAAGGCCCGGGGAAGGAAAAAGCAAACCAGCATGATGAAGATTTGAACCTGGAAGAGGAGGAGGAGGAGGAGAAGGAGGAGGAGAAGGAGGAGGAGCAGGAGGAGGAAGAAAAGATTTACACAGAGGAAAAACAGAAAAATGAAGATGATGATGATGATGATGATTGCCAGGAGTTAGATGAGGAAGAGGTGCAAGACCAAAAACTGAAAAGAGAAGAAGAGGAGGAGGACAAAAACAGAAAACAAATGTTTGAGGAAGATGGTGAAGAGGAAGATGACCAGATTCACAGTCTGGAAGATGAAGATCAGGAGAAGAAAGACAACGATGAAGAGGAAGAAGATAAGATGGAAGAAAACAAAGACCCAAAGGAGAAAAATGATGAAGAGGAGGAGGATGAAGATGCAGCCATTCACAGGAAGGAGAAGGAAACAGAGAGCCGGACGAGGAGTTCAGAGGAGGAAGGCAAGGAGGAGGAGGAAAGCTGTAAAGAAGAGGAGGATGAAGAAGTAGACCAAGAGGAAGAGGATGACAAAGATGAAGAGGTTGAAGAAATAAACAAAGAAAAGGAGGAGAAGGAGGAGGAAAAGCAGGAGGAGGAGGAGGAGGAGGAGGAGGAGGAGGAAGAGCAGCAGGAGGAGGAGGATGAAAGCTGTGAAGAAGAGGAGGATGAAGAAGTAGACCAAGAGAAAGTGGATCACAAAGATGAAGTGGTCGAAGAAATAAACAAAGAAAAGGAGCAGGAGGAGGAGCAGGAGGAAGAGGAGCAGGAGGAGGTTTATGGAGATGAAAATAAAGAGACAGAAGAGCGACGCAGGCAAAAGAAGAAGAAACGAGTCCAAAACATTCCTCTTCATCTTCAGTTCCACAAACTGAACGCCTCCTTCTCGTCCTGGAGGCGCTCATGGATGCTGGCTGTCCCTCACAGAGGAGGAGACGAAGGAGCTGAGGAGGCAGACCAGGAGGAAGATGAGGGAGAGGAGTGGCGGGCCTGGAAGGAGTCCTGGAGAATCTGTCGATGGAAGAAACCGGATGAAGATGAGGTGATGTGCTTCTCCTCGGAGCACCGGAGTCATCGACAAGCTGGACTCAAGGAGGAGGAAGGAGAACCGGCCAGGGAGTGGACTCTGAGCTGGAAAATGAACACAGCAAAAGGAGGCGAAGATGAGGAGGAAGAGGAGGATGAGGAGGATGAGGAAGAAGAGGAGGAAAGTTGAAACGTGATCAAATATTTTGAACTGAGAGACTTTAATGATTGTGAGGAAGAAGAGGAAGCAGCCAGCTCCTTTAAATCTCTAAAACCTTCCAGAACTTTTCCAGAACTTTCTAAATCCTTCTGAACCGTCAGAGTCATTTCTGCGACACGTAGAGGAGAGCTGCTCGCTTTTATTTCACTTCCTCGACACGTAGAGGAGAGCTGTTCGCTTTTATTTCACTTCCTCTAACTTTCAGGAAAATCCCGGAAGTTCCAACAAAACACCTGAAGTAACCTCTAAGCTTTGTCACTGGTCTGTAAATGTCTGTTTATAGTTGAACAAAAATGTACATTTTACATCCAAACAGTTAATAAATGAAATAAATGATGAATTAATTAAAGTCTTATTCTCTTCATCCTAAAGAAAATAAATCAATAGTTACAAACAAAATGGTTTCCTTTCTCCTCCCATCATGTTGACCTCCTTACATCTGAATGACTGTTGGAGGGGAGAGAATGTAGTGAATTGTTGCATCTGGATGTTTAATAACAATTAATAAATTCATGGATCATGTGAATTATTCAACAAGTTGGTCCTTTGAAAAAAAAAACCCCGACTAATAAGATTAAATGCTCGAGGAGAAATAGCTAAATAGAGGTGGAGAGTTAAAACCTTGTGGAAGATCACCCTCTGGTGGTGGGATTGTGCAATCAGCATCCTCCAGGTGTCTCTGCTTCATAACAAACCATTTATAACCCCTGCTTTTACAGAAGGGCTTTTTCAAATGAATGTAATGATGGTAATAAAATTTTCCCCCTCTTAAACATAATTTAATTCCGTGCTATATAAAAAAATAAAAATAAAAAAATATATAGAACTTTATTGATCTCTCATAGAGCAAAACACTAAAAGTCATGTGACCGATACAGGAGTTTTTAAAAACGTCTCTGTCAACATGATGCATCTGCTAAAAAAAATAAATATCTCAACTTTTGTTTTCTATCGTTAAAATGATCCAGAATTTTTAGAGCAGCCTATAAGAATCGGAACGTTTCAGCCATTGCATTTTTATTTTAATTTTCTCATTTTGTTATCCGTTTCCTCTCAGTTATCACTCAACTTATCTGAATTAAAGTTAATTTCAAATTGACTCTTAGGTTGTTTAGTGTTTTTACTGAACTTATTGTTTTAAAAAATAGTAGCCCATAATCATCCTCATTCACATTTCCCCCTAAATGTTCATGTTATATGATTAAATTATCTATTAGCTGTATCTAAAAGTATCAGATATCTTTAATTTAAAAATAGATATGAAATAATACAGTATAACCTACAATAATTTAAATGATATCATTTTTCTGGGTCATCAAATCAATTCAGTTTAGTCTGTCCAATCAGCTGCCTGCAGTACCTTTAAATGTCCAGCAGGTGTCGACACCAAAACCGGATTCTAATTATTTAAGTTTTAATCAAAACCTCAAACAGCAAACATGTTGTTCTGATTGTTTGTAGATCTGTTGAAGATCTAATTTTATAATTTATCTTATGTTGGGAGTATTTTACGATGGACTGTGGCCTAAATTAAATCAATTAATTTAATACCTTAAATAGTTTGGATTTCATCTCAGTGAGTTCAATATTAGATTGTGTCAAACTGTTCAGAGATTATAGATGTTTAAAGTCCAGATATGTTCATGAAATGCCCATTAGGGTCCAGAATTGGCTGGAGATAAATCAGGCGATTTATGAGTCACTCAGTAATTATTGCTCTTATTTAATGAAGTCTTCTTCATTACCTGCAGTGATTCAAATTGTTTTTTTAATATAAATTAATTTTAAGAAGTGATTAAAATGAGAACAAGTCTTTGTGGTCTTCCTGTCCTGATCAGCAGTCCTCCTCCAGCTGCAGACTGGGAGCTTTGGGATGCAGATGTCCTGTTGTTTTCCCTCCTGCTGCTCCTCTTCCAGCTGTGTATTAGCATCAGCTCAGACTGCTTTGTGATGACAAAATGCCCATTTCCACCTCCATTTGTCCCTCAGAGCAGAGGAAGAAAGGGGGAGCGAGTCACAACTCTGCTGGTTCTTCCCTAATGACCCTTGGTGGCTAGGAGAAATGGAAGACAAAATGCTCAAAGTTTTAATAAATAAAATCATTATAAAATGATAAACATGTGATGTTTGAAATGCAGCAAAATGCCTTTACTTATTATCAGGAAAAATATATATTTTTTTCTCCCTCAAAAATGTGTTCAAAACGGGATTTAAAAATGATTTTTAAAAAGTTCCCGATAATAGAAATCATTGTTTCTCGTTATGCAGCCGACAAATACGTCCTTCTTAAGGACAGATTCTAATATATCTGCAGAGTGGGGACTATAAATCTGATATATTTATTTTTTAATTTCTATTCTGTTGTTGAATATCAGAGATTTTGCAGATATATTTTTATACATACATTGTTTATATTGGCTAATATGTTTTTGTCCCTTTTACATAATTACATTAGCTCTTATTAGTTTATGCTCCTGGTGGTTGGCACCTTTATTTCAATCTGGATTTCATGAGTGTAGTCTTTGTTCACTTTAAAATAAAAAACAAAAGAAAAAAGAAACAGTTTTGAAAAGTTTGGGATTCATTTTTTCCTATTTATGTGTCAACTCTCACGGTTGCTAAGCGACAGAGCGTACGACGGAGAAAGCCACCAAAGACTGGACCTGTTTGAATTCACAGCCAAAATTCTTTCGGTCTCCTGATTTTCAAGGACTTCGAAGGATCCAGTCCAGGTAGACCGCGTCCTTGGAAGACGCAGCCCATGAATTTGAATTCAGCCCTTTTCTGCTTCATGGTCTGCTTCCTGGTCTGCTTCCTGGTTTTCTTCCTGGTCTGCTTCCTGGTTTGCTTCCTGGTCTGCTTCCTGGTCTGCTTCCTGGTCTGCTTCCTGGTCTGCTTCCAGGTTTGTTTCCTGGTTGGCTTCCTGGTCTGCTTCCAGGTTTGTTTCCTGGTTTGCTTCCTGGTCTGCTTCCTGGTTTGCTTCCTGGTCTGCTTCCTGGTTTGCTTCCTGGTTTGCTTCCTGGTCTGCTTCCTGGTCTGCCTCCTGGTCTACAGCATCAGCTTGCTGGGAGGAGTTGCATAACAACATGATTGAGTCTTCAAGTTTGAATTTTTTTAAAGTTCTGGATACTAACTGCTCTTGAACGCGTTGTTAGAGGAGTTAGAAACAGGAAGTAGGAGCTATAATTTCCTTCCTTAGACGGTGCAACAGATAATTACTGGTGTATTCCTTGGAATATTTACAGCTCTGTGATTCAGCTTTAAACTGTAATTTGAAGGGACTGAGGTGACTGTTTCATCTCTCCACATGACAACTATTGTGTGATTTGTTTGTTTATTCTGCATTTGGCTGAATTTCTCAGCCAGCATATTTTTCTGAATGTTTCAGCAGTTTTTTTGGGGAGTCTTTATTTTAGCCGCCAGCTAACATTCAGGGGCCAGAGCTACTGCTTGTTTCTTTATCCTATTGTGTATATAGTTTTGCAGTGTCATCCATCCTAATGGTTTATTTTATCAGGGGGAGGGGGGGCTGGTGAGGTCACTGAGGGTCCAGGATACGCCCTGGACATCAGCCACAAACACACTCATTTCCAGTTCCACTGGTTTTTCTGGGCTGTGGGAGGAAACCATCTTCCATCTTCTCCAGTTTTTGGTACATTTATCTTTCTGTTCTGTTTGTCAGCCAGCAGGGAAACCAGCAGATGGTGACCAGGATGTTCGGCTGGGAGATAATGATTACAGTTATATCAGGATAAAGCTGTTCTAATACAGTCAACCATGATCTTTTGGTTTTTCATATTTCTTTGTCTGATGTTTCCCTTTTTCACATTTAAAGACGTTATAAACGGATAATTTGAGGTTAAGGTGACACCTCCACCTGCTTGCTGCTTACTGGTGAGGAACTGGATCTGGCTGCCTTATCTGACCTCCAGGTTGTAAACAGGTTAGGATCTGGGATGGATCACAGTTGCTCCGCTGCGACCCTGAGGTTCCCTCAGACTGATCTATCTCACTGGGCTCGTCCAGCCTTGGGCAGACATGACATCGTTGGCTTTCTCCTCATTAGTTTGAAAACACTACAGGCCTTTAGTCGCTCTCTCCTATTTTTTGTATTATTTGCTTCTTTTATGTAGATCTTTCCAATTCTGTATGAAAATTCTGCAAACATTCCTTATGAACAAATGAAAATATTCATTAAGGACTATTTTTGGGTGAATCAATGGTCGTTCATTTTAAACAATAGATGTTGCTCTCATGTTTCCAGAAATCAATGCATGGAGGAAAAACTGTTCTTCAGTTGAATCAAACTAAATTGAAGTCAGATTCTGGATCAAAGGAAGAGCGTTTCAAAGTTAGCATCCAGCTTCAGCTAATCTAGCTAAAATGCAGCAATCAGGCTCTAAATCTGAACACAGAGGAGCTTCTATCACCTGAAGAACATCTGCAGGATTTAAGGACTGATGTCTCAGCAGGACCTAGAAGAAATATCTTAATTAAAGGAAATATTTAGAATTTAAACTTCAGAAAGTACTTTAAATTTGAAATTACTCCATCCTGTTCAATAAATGATCAGTGTTTTTAATTCAGAGTAATTTTCATGTGAATGTGCTTTACTGGAGGCATCCATGTTTGTCAAAGAACACTACTGCCACCTACTGGTTAGTGACATTGTCACGGTGCGGTATCGGCTGTTGATCACGTCCCAGTGCTGTATCCGGTGT
>NW_015150977.1:49452-58809 GCF_000732505.1 Cyprinodon variegatus | reverse complement strand
CAAATTAGTTTTAGGTATAAATTAAGATTGTTTTTGAAAGCCGTCTTAGATTTAGTTTAAATTTTTATTTTCAGGACTGTCATTCGTTTTAGTCACATTTTAGTCATAACCATATGTTATAGTTTTAGTTTAGTTTTAGTCGACTAAATATAAAGATTTTAATCAGTTTTATGTTGCACTTTTTAAAACAGTTAACCTTTACAATTTCAAATACCAACCAGATTCTTTCCCAGACAGACAGCTCTATCCTAGATGCTACAATATCTGGGTATAGAATGCTGCCCTTCAGATCATCATTGCTGCTGGGTGGAAAATTTTGATTTATAGAATTCAAATAAACTTTTTATGAATTAATGTCCTACTTTATACAAAAGTGTCTCATAAAATCTGTGAGAATAGCAGATCTACTTCAACACATCCTATTGGTTAATATATCAGACAGACAAGCTGACCAAATGTCCAATAAAGGAATGATTTTAGACATCCAAGGTTTCCTTCCCAAAGCAAACACTTCCTGATCTACTATGAATTATGCATTTAACACAGATCTATAAAATCTAAATTACTCCGAAAAAGCAAAGAACAAAAACATTCTCACTTTGATAAGTTTGGCTTTATTTCTTCAATTTATTCATTGTTTCCTGTTGCTCAGGGGCAAAGTAGATTTAAACCTATAATTGCCTTATAAATGCATTAGAATCCGGACCTAAATTTCCAGAATACATTGAATAAAATGCTGAAATACTCAAAGGAAACTGAGAAAATGTTTCGATGACAACACAAGGAAACATTTACATCTGATTTGAATAAAAATAAACTATGAGAGAGAAATATTCAAAGATCTATGTACCTTTTCACCTGGATCTTTATCCAACAATAAACAGAATGCATTGGAATACTATCTTAATTTGGGAGAAACTAAAGAAGGTTTTGCATCACTTCTTTGTAAGCGCAGAGTACCGGACCATTCGAGGTTATTTTCACTGCCATGATCCATCTGCGGTCCTGCAGAATGTGCAGCGCTGCAAACCAGGTGCAGGATGGGGAAACATGACGCAGCAGCACAGGTGATGCTGCTTAGCAGCTTACAATGCAATGATGCATCTTTAACGTCTGACAGACCACCTGCTAACGTTTTCATCCAGTCACCGACGTCAACGAAAACTCACACCCACGAAACATCATGTTTTCATCATCAAAGATCCTTATTTATCTCATTAGTTCTTTTTATCCTCATGAAAAAAGGAGCGTAAACTGAATAATTTTGCCATCGTCATCATTGATAAAAACAACACTGGATCCAAATGGGTTTATCTGTCGAACTGATGTTTAAAAGTCTTTATACTCCAGTTAACAATCGATTTTTTTTTTTAATTGATTAGTCACGATTAATCTGATTAATTATTTCAGGCCTAATATGTGATCTGGTTCTGATAATTATTAAAACCCTTTTTTTTCCAGCTTTATTGACATTCCACTGTCACAACGAAATTCCCGCTCAGCATTTAACCCATCACCTTAGGGAGAAGCAGGCTGCCATTGTATAGAATGCTGAAATATTCTGGCTTCAGAGATTAGCATCAAGCTAGGAGCAAACCCAGCCTCTCAATCAACCGTTTATGCCTTAATTATTCCCATTCAGCCTTATGCTCCGGAAACAGTCATGCTGGGCTAAAATGGAGCAGCAACTCTACAAAGGTCCAAATAAAAACTTGGAAAAGTCTTCAGAAAGCTCAGAGAAGTGTTGATAAAGAGCAGATTATGTCAGATTAAGGTTGGGCTGCTTGGAAAGCTGAGAAAATGAAGTTTAATCCAGGACTCTGTGTGCTGTTTTCATTTGCATGCATAAGCAGTTTCTGCCTGCTTTCTGTTGAGTCTTTCCTGATGGAAACATCTGGGTCATTAACATCTGGGTGAACAACATGAATAGAAAGACCAGGCTGGGGGCAGGGTGGAAATCCACAGCAGATAAAAACAAAAAGAAGGAAAAATGGAAAGAAAAGAAATAATCTGCTCTGAGATAGTTATTTTCAAACCAATTTAGTTTTCCTGTAATTTAAAAAGACGATCAACTTATTTCTTCACAGAAAGACAAAATAATCCCTCAATTTTTTACAGGAAATTAAAATAATCTGAAAGTTAGTGTTAAATTCCTGTTTCAAATGTCCATTATGAGCACACTTTTTAATTTAAAGTTATTAATTAAATAACAGGAAGGATTTGTTGCATTTATTATTATTTTCTTTTTCCCATTATTAATGATCATTTGGAGATAAAAGTTATGCACATTTAAACCTTATTTTAAATAAGCCTGCTTCAGTAAAAATAAATAAATAGATTGAAACGTTTGTTTTCTGCTGAACCATATGGAAGAGGATTAGGGCCACTGGGAAAAAAAGAAGTTAACTGATTTTTTTATTTTATTTCAGTATAGTATGGGAAAAAAAAGTCAGAATTCTGACTTTTTTATTGTCAGAATTAAGTCAGAATTCTAAGATTAAACTCACAAATTCTGGGGAAAAAAAGTCAGAATTCTGAGATTAAACGCACAAATTCTGGAAAAAAAGTCAGAATTCTGACTTTAATCTCAGAATTCTGACTTTTTCCCCATACTAAACTGAAATTAAATTTAAAATCAGTTAACTTTTTTTCCTCTTCCGTAGAACCCTCTTTTCTTCTGTAAAATGGAAAACTTTCTCGTCATCTCGCTTGTTGATTCCAGGCTGCAGACAGTCGGAAACGGGGAGCGATCGGAAAGGGGCGTGGCTTCCATCGCCCCTCCCCCCCCCTGAATGGAAATCACCTGGAGAGCAGAGGTTTAGTTGGATGATCTGAGGAGCTGGTTTCTCCACAACTGATCCTGAAAACAAAAACCTGAACTTTTTTCTTTTTGCTTATTTTAGTTTTTTTAGGAGCAGCCGCAGATCTCAGGAATATTAACGGATTTTTATCTTTATTTAATAATTGTGTTTCAAACTGCAAGGAGTGGAAATTTGAAGCACTTGGAAGTATTTTCTCTGCCATAAAATGTGGAGGCTGCAGAAGTTCTGGTAAGTTCTGAGAGGAGATGAGCATTAAAACATGTTTTTATTTTATTTTTTATTTGTTCCCCCTAAATTATTTAATTTAAATAAACGTTCTGCTCCTTCTGTCTTTCAGGGCTCTGCTCTGTGTTCTCTGGTATCTCCAGTCTGCTGCAGCTTCTCCTCCTGCAGGTCAGTCCCCCCCCATCATGCCTCCTTTCTTACTGTGTTTAATCGGAGCGTTGATGCCGGAATGATGCATTCACGTACACCTCGTAAAGAAAGCAGATAATATTAATTAGTGTTCTTTTTCAGCAGCTTTAGATGTAAATCTGGGACCAGATACAGGTTTTGAACACAGAACAAAAACCTTCAGTAACCTGCTAACATTAACTGCTAATGTCATTAGTTTGCATGTAATAATTGTCTGGATTTCAAGGTGTAATTGAATGCATCATGGTATTAATGGTCCCTGCAACAAACTAAAACCTGTAGACCTGTTATTTTTCTGTGTTTAAACGTGAATTAGGAGGTTTTTATCCATTCACAGACAGGCTGTGGTTTAACAGGCAGTTTTGGGTCCAGGTAGCCAATAGTTTCATCTAATTAACACATCAATCAGATCCAGTAATGGGAGCTTTTTCAGGAAACAGCCGGCAGGAATGTGAGGGATGCTCACAGATGAAAAGAGACCCAACAATGTGGCCATCAGGGTTTGGTTTTTAGTTTGCATCAGTTAATCCTAAAGCTCACCCCCCCAACCTGCTTCCTCAGATTATCACAGAAGATCAGCTGGTCTTTAAGGGTTCTTCTTATTTTCTTCTGATTCCTTGGTTATTTTCTCAGACTTTATCTTTTTATATTTGATGTATTTTTTTAGACTCTGAGAAAAGCCACCTCTCTTCTTCTACAGCATCCCCACCTTCTCCTCCTCCTCCAGTTGTGCAATCCTCCCATCCCTCTCAGGAGTTTCTGGCTCAGTTTACCCAGATGAGCTCTCCAAACAGCGGGGACCGTAAACACCGGGATGCCAGCGCCGTGCTGCCCTTCATCGGCCTCACCAGCAGTAAGTTTGCTCCGACACTCAAGGAAGGAAGCAGATTCAGAAATTTACCTACAGAAAGAGACTAAATCAAACAGTTTACGCATATATATATATATATATATATATATATAATATTTTTTTGAGACTGCAGAAAAAGCAGCTGGGTTTTAATTTACAGAAGGAACAAACATTAATTCTCTGAAAGCTCAGAGGGTCTGGTTTTCTCCGGCCATCATCAGGAAAGCTTTAGTGTTTTTCTGCTATTTTCAGATGTTTGTTCAGACTCTCTGTGTTTACTGATGTGAAGCGGAGGAGTGATGCAGGAATGTACCGCCAGCTGCCGACTCTGGTTTATTTCACAGGTACAGAAGACCTTCAGCAGCTGCAAGCAGAATACTGACAAGAAAACCTCAGAACACTAATAAAAAAAAAAACACCCAGAGAGTTTATATGAGGGGTTTAATTATTTATTTACATCCAATAAAAACCCAAAGCTGTAAACAAAAATAAGGGAAGTTACAGGAGCCATAGATAGTATCTGTCAGCTAATGATGGCCTCAATCAGCGGTAACCAATTAAAATCAGCGAGGTCAAAATGTTGCAAATCATCAACCAGTAAAGGTCTGGAGACATTTTTAATTATAATCTGTTACTTTAAACAGAATTTAACACTGAAATAAAATGAGGTGTTTATGCATCCATGTTATACATTGAATTTGTAAATAGAAAAAAATAAAAGAAATAGAACAGTTTTCGATTTTAAAATCTAAAGTGTTTTTTTAAGTAGAGAACAACAATCTGTCATTTTGGTTTAAAGATCATTTCCTGATTCCCATATTTTCTCAAACAGCTGAACTGAGCGTTTGTTATTTCTCTTTCTTTTTTCTGTCTTAATGTTGGCAGTGGGCTTTAGGCTACAAAAACCATCTAGAATTAAGTAAAAAAAAACTGAAATTGAGTGTATTTACTATTAATTTTAGCAGTTAAATAAGATTATTTGCCAATGGAATGAGGATTTCTACTCCTAAAACAAGATAATTAGATAATATGCACTCGAAATAAGACAAAGCAATTGTTTTTTTTCTTATTTTAAATATAAATTGTCTTGTTCCATTGGCAAATTATCTCAGTTACCTCCTCAATTCAAGAAAAAATGCACTTAATTTAGATTTCTATTTTTTGCAGTGTAGGCTGCCCTGCAAGGCTTTAAACCTGGGTTTAACCGGAGACTAAGCCATTCTCAAGCACATATCAAGGAGCTCATTTTGAGCCTGGATCCAGATTTATTGTTGATTCTGTTCATGGTGGAGAATCCTGCTTCACAGCAGCAGGTTGAGCCAAACATCCTCTAAATGTGCAGGGTCATCTTTGAGCACGCCATTTCACTTTTCTTTCACCAGTTCACCGCAGTTCTTCCAGCAGTCCACACTTTCTCTGCTCTCTTTTTCTCATGGTCTTCTCCTTCTTTCCCATCGCCCGGCTTGCCACAGGTTTGCCTGCTGTGTCTAAAAGTAGCAGCAGCAGCAACCCAGACTGACAGCTCATTGGCTCATTTGGATCACGTGCAGCCTGGAGACGGACGCTCCCCAGGGCTTTACCGTATTAACAGGAGAAGAGGCGCAAGGGAAATTAAACACTGCCGTCGGAAAACGTGCAGTAATTTAGAAATATTTTTAATCAGGTTGGGTCCGGATCCGGACCGCGGTCCGTTAATCCGTGACCTCTGGCCTAGTGGTTAGAGCACTGCGCTTGTGAGAAGGTTGCAAGTACCCGGTTCGATCCCCACAGCTTCCATTCTGGGTCCCTGAGCGAGACCCTTCACCCCACACTGCTCCCCGAGCGCCACACAATGGCAGCCCACTGCTCCCCAACAGGATGGGTGAAATGCAGAGAGTTAATTTCTCCATTGTGAGATCAATAAAGTTCAATTTCTATTTCTAAACGGCAATAAAAAAAAAGGGATTTACTGTCAGCATTACTGTGATTCTTCATCTATTGTAATGATCGCATGTGAAGATCGTTTTCCATTGAAGGATCCAGAATATTTTCTACTTTCTGAAAGTTTTTATGGTTGACAAAATCTGTCAAAAAAATGTTTTTTACCCTAATCAATTTGAATTAAAATCAAAATGTTTGCAAGGCAGAAACGGTTTGGTTTAAAGAAATGTTTAACCTTTACCAAAACAAATTTATTTGAGTGAAATTGCAACTTATTTACTTTATTAAACTTAGATACATATTAAAAAATGCATCTACCAAAAGGAAAAAAAAATATAATAAAATCAGTTAGCTTAAGTCAAGCCAACTTTATCCTGTTATTATCTAATTTAGTATCTTCCTCTAATCTGACATATTTAGCGATCAGGTTCTATTATGTCAAATAAACCACCTTTGATTAATGTTAGCAAAGTTCAACCCTTTTCATTCTAGCTTAGTTTAATCAACAAACCTTAGACTAACTCAAAAAAGAGACATTTGTCCAACTTCAAGTGTCCTCCCCAAAGAACAGTTTTTCCCTTATTACTTCAGCATACTATTACAAAAATATGATATTTTCAGGCGCTGGACTGCAGAAGCAACAACCAAAGTTCAGAGATGAACTTTCTATTATTTAAACCACATTGAGATCTATTGAGCAGGAGCTGTTTTTCTATGTTTCAGGTGCTGAGCAGAGTCGTAACTGCTGTAAGAATGGAGGAACTTGCATCCTGGGCAGTTTCTGTGCGTGCCCCCCATTCTTCACCGGGAGAAGCTGTGAATACGACACCAGAATTAGGTAAAAACAATAACATTAAGACCTGTTATCATATGAGTGTGACCAGATTTACAATATTTGCTTCATGAACCAGTTTCCTTAGAAAAATTAGATTGTTTCTCACTTTTTTAGCTTTTTTTCTCTTGTTTGCAGACGATGTGATTTTATTCCTCATGGAGAGTGGGTCCAGAAAGGCTGCTCCTACTGCCGCTGTTTCTACGGCATCTTGCATTGCTTCCCTCACATGTTCAATAAAGATTGTGGTAAGAAGTTTTTTTCCTTCTTCTTTTTTTATACACAACAATTAGGCGTCCTTGTTTGATATAAATATCAGCTCCACACAGCAGCTATACTGAGAGCTCATTAGCAACCTTTTATTGTGGTTTTTATTCAGTTCTTTATTCCCTGCCATGTTGTTCAGGTAATCTCTGAAGGGTTTAGGAATCTCTGAGGTGTGGAGAAGCAATTAACACCCAAAGGTTACAGTAAAACTAGCTATTTGCATGTTTGAACCGAAACAAAATAAATCTTTCTGAGTGTAAATGGAGTCTTAATGACTTTGCCTCACCTTCTAATTTACAATTCAAGGCTTCAGTCTCCCCAAACAGTCCATCTGACTCCTTCTTGGAAGTGGGGCCATAAAATAGAAGCACATGTGCTGCACAGACTTGTGTATTATTTGGCTTTGCCCTTCTGATATACAGTTTGGTATATTCCTGACTGTCATAAAACAAAAAGAAACCTGAATTACTTTGCTTTAAAGAACTTTCCTAATAATTACGATTTAGGTTCTCAGAAACATTGTAGTTAATATACAGCAAAATACCAACAATATAAGATGTTGATTTTCCTTCCAAAGGGTATTAGTTGGTGAAACTGAATTGAAAACATGAATGGTGCACCTGAACCGACCCTCTACCTACGGGTCAGAGATCTAACCATTTACATCGTTACATAATACAGAACGGGTTGCAGCTAACAATTATTTTGCAAATCAATTAATCCGTCAATTATTATTATTTTTTTTTTAAATAAAAGCATAGAGGACGATCTTTTATTTCTGGGTGGATCGTCTAAATCAGTGGTCCTCCTAACTGTCAATCATTCTGGTGATATGTTTCCATAAGGCCGTCCCATGTGTTCGTCCTGTTAGCGATTTTTTTCTGCGCACTTTCAGGCGTATATCTGTGGTGAGCTACGGTTTCAGGCACTAAAGCTTATCTTTCTCACAGCGGTTCTTTGAAAATGGCCGAGGGTCGGAAGAGAAAATGTTTCTACGAAGTGTTTGAGAAGAAAAGAAAGGCCTCAGAAGAGGCAGATATATCCCAGAATGCTTTGAGGGGAGAGCTTTCCTTGCAAAGCATTATGGGATTTACTGCAACTAATAAAGATGGTTCAGGGACAGCGTGGTGGAGGAGGAGTTACACGACCAATGCAGCAAAAAGCAGTGATCATCTCTCAGAACGTGCAGTTTGCTATAAAGTCCGCTATATATTCCCAGCTGTATGTGGAAACAGCGAGCCTGTATGAGCTATGAGATCAGCACATTTTAAACAGAGTTTGCACGCAGTTGCACGCGCATTTTTATTTTTAAAGTAGAGAAGGCGGGTCTTTTAAAACTCCTCCACAATACCTTTAATGAATTAATGAATTAATGATCAGATAGCAAAAGGTTTCTTAAAGAAGACTTTTATAGATTAAATTAGGTGAAACTTTTCCACTTGAGGAGTTCTGCATAGAGCAGATTGAAAGACAAAACATTTTTATCTTAAATGCAAAATTATATATATATATACTTTCTTTTTACAACCTTGGTATAATTGTTGCTCATGTTGGGTCCCTCTGTCAGCTAAAGGCATGTTTTAGAATCTCTATACTCCAGCTAACGGTTAATCGATTTCTGAATTAGCTGAAGATTATTTCAATCATTAATTAATCAAAATGAATCCGATTGTTTCAGGCCTTTATTAATATTATTAATTATTTATATTATAATATATAAGTAATTAAATCCACAGAACCAGTGCCTTTACACTATGCTTTCAAATATCTCTACATTTTCACATAACTGTCTTTATATTTAAGATCCAGCAATTATTCATATAGGAACTTTTCATTTGTCTCAGTTACTAAATTGTTTCCTTCTACGTCTTCGTGAGCCTGCTAATGTTAGCATTGACAGGTGAGAGCAGAGATTTTTAGTTCTGGAAGAAAAATATCATCTTGGGGTAAAAATCATGATTCTTTGATTCATGAATTCTTTAAAAGAAAAAGCATTTCAAATGATTCACACGTCTTTTCTTACAGCTATAACTCCAGCTAACCTCTCCTGTGTTAATGTGTTAATGGTTATTATGGTCATCACTAGTTACCGTCCACATTAGTTATTGTATCTTTTCATTTACTGACTGGATAAAAATATCAGACTTAATGATTAAACCAAAGTGACTCCTGCATTAGCATCATTGGTAACATCCTCAAATGTTTTTAACTTTTTAAAATACCATAAAAAAAAAACAGACTAATTCACATTA
>NW_015150977.1:46386-48778 GCF_000732505.1 Cyprinodon variegatus | reverse complement strand
GCATCCCTACTTAATACATTTTCAAATTTCTTAAATTAAATTGTTTTATAGAATAAATAACCTGCTTCCTAATATTAGTTTTCAAAGCTGCTCCTATGGACCAACTGTCCTGCAGAATTAGGTGTTTCCCTGCCTTTATAACCAGATTAACGGGCCTCTGCAGTGATTGCAATAATCTGCTGGATTATTACTGCTGCTGTAAAACAACAGGAGGCTCTATTTACAAATTCCTTTTATAATATGAAATTAAACAAATCCCTTGATTATTGCACTGAATTGCCAAAACATATGTTTAAAATCGGAAAGTGTTTGTTTATCATATTACGATTTGGAGGTTTAACGAATGCCCTCAGTGTTTTATTTTATGACTGGAAAAAAAACAAAACAGAACTAAACCAAATTAATGGATCCTTTGTGTGGGATGCTAAATGAATGATCCGAGGTAGCTAATCCATCAGTGAGCGGGACATCAGTTCACTTCACTTCATGCCAAAAATAAACATGTTTCAGACGAGTGGAGAGAAAAGGCTCTTCTCGTCCTGATAAACATGTAGCACTAAGACCTGAAGGAGCCGCTGAGAGATAAGTTAATGAATGTTTGGACAGAGTCAAGCACCCCGACAGCAGAAGGGGGAACAAGATTATGGCTGAAGATAAAAAAAAGTAAAAAAAAATCATTATTAAAATGTTAAAAAGAAAGTTTTGGATATCAATCTTTATGGTTTCTTATTTTCTCCCCAGATGACTCGGACGAGGAGGTGATTTGGTATCATTCGTCGGCTGTCAGGACGGATCCTCTCAGCTGTTTCCTGTATCTGCTGCTCCTTCCTGTCCTCCTCGTTCTCTGAACTGCCCCTAAAACAGACTCCAGGGAAACGGGAAGCTCTTTATTCCTCTGCAGAGGTGCTGCTTTCATCTGCAGCCGGAATTTTCTCTCCTGAACTCGCTGAACAGATGAAGCTGAAGGACTGATCAGATGATGATGATGTGATGATGTCAGCCTTTAAAGTGTTTCCTTAGTTTATCCCAAAACGAATGAAATGGGAATTTAAAGGAAACTGTACATAAGATTTAGTTTTTATCTCTTTGTTTTCTCTTTGTGAAAGAAAATACTTGTGATTCTTGTTAAAAACTTGCACAAACTGATCTGATGTGACACTTTGTCTTTAAATATAACCTTAATGTGTTTAACTAATGCTTTATTTATGTTGCTGTTGCGTAGAGTTTGATTTAAGGGAAGCAGGTTTTAATCTGGGAAGATCCACTGAAGCCGATGGTCTTTCTCAGCCTCTGTTATCTGGAGGTATTTCCAGAGGAGAGCCGTTCTCTCCTAACTCTTATCTTCACAGTTTATTGATGAGGTCTGATTTGATTATCTGCTGCTTTCTTATCTTGAACAAACACAGGAGCTGCTGCTCTGCAGTCCGTCAGCTGGTTTGTGGCTGCAGCTCCAAACCATAAGCAGCAGAATAAGAAAATGAAGGTTTATTTCTGTGATTTAATGCTCTGTCTGAAGAGTTTTGTGTGCAAAGAAGGAGAAAAGGATCCTGCATGTCCAAAAGCTGCAAATGTAAGGAGGATTTTTATACCAATGAAGGTTAGGCTGATTATAAAAAGCATGCTTCAAAAACATTCTGTTCTGTTTTGTAAATCAGAGGGAAACGGTTGCAATCTAAAGTTTTTACAGTGAATGTTGTGTAAAGTGTGCGTATTTATATCATCCCTCTTTATTCTGCTACGCTTAATAAAATCCAGTGCAACCAGGTACCTTCAGAGGTGCAATTTAGTCGAAGTTTAAAACCAGATTACAAAGCTTGGAACTGTAGTTGTTTTGTTTTAACAGCACATTTTGTTCAAATCTATTTTTGTTTTGCTCTTTTTTTTTTTCTTACATTGGATTACAAATTCATCCAGTACTGACTGCCTCTTTCATCTGCAAATAAAGTGATGAATGAGAAACATGAGATGTTCTTTCCTGCCCAGATCCTTCCTTCTGGTATCAACCTTTTATTTTGCATTTGTTTAACAGCATCGATCTGGTGAATCTACTGTATGCTGCACCAGCGACAATAGCTTGTTCCTCTTCAGAAGATTCTCCTAGTTTATTTCATAGAAAACAGATCTGATTGAATGTCATTTTCATTCTTTATCAGTAAAATATCTTTGAGTAAAAGCAGAGATCATATCTCTCCTATCCTGGCTTCTCTTCATTGGCTTCCTGTTAAATCCAGAATAAAATTTAAAATCCTCCTTCTCACATATAAAGCCTTAAATGGCCAAGCTCCATCTGATATCAGAGATCTGATTGTTCCTTATGTTCCTAACAGAGCACTTCGCTCTCAATCTGCAGGTTAGAATTTCTAAAAGTAGAATGGGAGGCAGATCTTTTAGT
>NW_015150977.1:43918-45784 GCF_000732505.1 Cyprinodon variegatus | reverse complement strand
TCCTATTCTCCTGTTTGGCTGTGACTCCATCCTGGAGATAAATATCAGCTGTGCTGCTGCCATCAACATATAGTCGATAGAGTCGGGCCTAATTTTGAGTGTTTTGTCTTGTTTCTCTGTAGACATAGCTATGGGCTCAGCTTTTGACATAATCATCCTTTGACATAAAAACTGGCTCAGAGCTCATGTACTTAACGATTTCCCTCCCAGACAGAGCCACCTGTGGAGCTACTTTACTGTTAGCTTTTCTAACATAGAATACATTTATAGATCAGTGCTTCGATGTTCCTTTTGTCTCCTGGAACCCCAGTGGGCCTCAGCAGATGGCCGCTCACACTGAGCCTGGTTCTGCTGGAGGTTTCCTCCTGTTTAAAGGGAGTTTTTCCTCTCCACTGTTGCTGCATGCATGCTTGGGGTGAGGGATTGCTGTAGAATAATTGTGTTCCTTAAATCCTTCAAGAAATGTGAGGAAACTTCTGCTAAGTTTAGATCTTGTTGAACAGGAAGACATGAGATGGAGGAGAAACCATTATGAAAAGTTTCCCATAAAAACACCGACTTGTTGGGGTTTGGTTCTCCTCTTCTGGGACGCAGCTTTCAGCATAAAGACCTTCTGAAACTCTCCATTATATATCAGCCCACCTTCCTTTACATAAACTCCTGCTTTTCTCTCCCAGTCTATTTCTCTCCTTGGGAACCTGCTGCAGAAACATCCAACTCCGCCCCAACCATCCAACCTAAACCTCTTCTTTCCATTGACCATCAGGTATTGAACTGAGTCTCTTTTCTGGCAGTTTTTAACAAAAAAACTTAAATCTTTAGTTTTGCTGCTCCAGAGGAGCACAAGGAGCGACTAGGGGGGGAAGGAGTTAAGCAGGAAGGGGCTTCATCTGTTTTAATCCTGCAGTAATCATAAGTGTAATCTCTCCATTGTTATCCAGCTGACTCCACATAACAAGTTAATTAAAACCGGCTGACAACCTGAGCAGAAAGAATCCGTTAAAAGCTAAGCAGTTAATGTGATTTTGGATTCAGTTTGTCTCCAGGTCAGACGTCCAGCCAGGCTTCTGTACAGCAGAAACACACAGATGAATGTAAAGGGGTTTCCCTGCAGGGGTGGGCTGTTGGTGGAGCCTATTTCGGCTGACGGAGCAGAATCAGCAGGAGGCCAGGATGGATTTAAAAAGGATTGATGAAGATCTGAATGACAGAGGAGGACTCTGCACCTCCTCCACAGGGACGTCTTCCATGTTTCCTCCTCCCCCTGGAGGAGACAGAAACAAACAAATGACCAGGGGTGGAAAGTAACCAATTACATTTACTCAAGTTTAGTAATCTGTAATTTTCTGAGTAGTTTTTGAAATATGTAATTTTTACTTTTACTCGAGTAAATTTGAACCTAAATAGTTTTACTTTGCTACATTTTAAACCCCCTCATATTAAAAAAAAAAGAAATTCTGATGATAAAAAAATTAAATATGGCCAGAAATTTAAACCCGTGTGTCACGGAACCGACACTTAATCGGCATTAAAAAATAGAAGAAGACTTTTGACTTTTAACAGCACTTTATTAACACAATTCAAACATATAAACAATCGATGTAAGAATAAGTGACAGTTAAAAATCACTATTAAAGTAAAACAAGTGTCAGTTAAAATCATTAAATGAGGAGCTTGTTAATAACAGTGGGATTTTGTTGCGTTTTAGTTTGATTTCTGGGATCTTTTGGGCATTTAATTTTGTGTGCATTTTGAAAACTTTAAAATGTAGTTTAAATTTCTTTATTCCTATCATGGTGTCTGTTGGACAGTAGGATTGAAAATAGTTTGCACTTTATTGTTCAGGTTGTGACTGTCCTTGTGCTG
>NW_015150977.1:38187-40394 GCF_000732505.1 Cyprinodon variegatus | reverse complement strand
TTCTAGAATTTCAAAGAAAGTATACTTTATACATTTTGGAAAATGCAGAATCCATCTTAATTAAAAAAAAGAAAAACAAGACAATTCAATTCAAATAAAAAAAAATAAAGGTATACAACAGCGTCACAGAGGCAACACAAATAATTAGAGAATAAAAGTGACAGTTTAAAAAAAGAGAATGGCAGAAAAAAACATAAAATGACAGTTAGATATATAAAAGTAGATACATGTATCTCATGAAATCATAAAATGTTAAAATTAACTCATGACATTTATAAAAAAAGACCTTTGAGATCATCAGCTTGTTTATATCATCTCGGGTGCTCTTAGCAGTTTGCACTGTGACCTCATTGGCTGTTATTTTTGGCGGTTGGTGTGGTTAGATTATAATAATTATATATTAATCTATATATTATAAATAATACATATTATTATTAATAATAATAATAATAAAAATAATATTATTTTGAGGAAATCCTACATAAAATAAGTGCAATAATCTACTATTTAAGTAAAAGAAAAAAAAACATTTTCCATCTAAATCCCAAAACAAGATTAAAAGACATTTTAAGGAGAAAATAATGCAAGACTTGGTTAGATTTTGGTAATAAAACTGATGTTTGTCCCTCCAGAGCTGTGGATCCCTGTTTCTCCTGTCAGTCTATAGCGGAAACTTGCATCTTGGTCGGTCTGTGGAGTCTATGATGGATCAATCAACAGAACCTGAATCACATAAAAAAAAATTGGTTGTTGGTTATGCTTTCCAAAAAAGTAAAAATAAATAAATAGATAATAAAAAAAATCAACTGGAATTTGTTTCTAAGACATTATGGAAAAGATTTGGAACTTTTTTGGAATTACTATGACCTGGATGGTTGAGAAACTTCACCAGCACATCGGTTGTACTTTGTTTTATTAAAATGGATCTGAGTAAAGGGGCTGAATAGAAATTCAGATCTGAAACAATCCATAAGAAATGTTTTACTTCCTCAAAATATCAAACGTTTTCATTGGTTTGAAAACTTCAGCTAACAGCTCTCTGCTGACACCTACAGGCTAAATCCTGAAAAACACCTCATACAGTCCTGGTTTATGCACTATTTCATGATATACACGGAATCATTTTACTGTGTTGATTTTCTCTGGTTTCAGATTTTATTCAGTAGTTTTTAAATCCAAGGACCTTATGCAACGATAAATATGTAAAAGCATAAAAATAAAACCAGTCATTCATAAAAGGTCAGCAGAGTGTTTCAGATATAGCAGGAAAATCATGATCAATGTTTTGCAAACATGAATAAAGTTCATGACTTTAGTTCATCCCCAATGATCTTCTGTTGATAGGTGGTCAACTCTCTTTGCTTATTCTTCCCTGCGATCTTTAAACCCATTTCTCACTCCGTCCTTTTCCACAGACAAACTTTCAGCAGGACCACTGAAACCCTGCCTGATTGGCTTCACTTTACTGGCCACAGTTCAATCAACTTAATGAGCAATCTGCAGTTTAAATTGAATAAAAAATGCAAACATCTAATAGATCATTATGGAAAAGGGAGTTTAGGATTTTAAGTGTTTTGGCTGTCATAACATAATGAATTAACCATTAACCTCCTAACATCCATCTCATTTTGGGTAACCCTCGCCTATTTTGCATACCCAAATGGAAAAAGCAAATAACTGAGGAACTGTAAGCCCAAATTACATGTGCAGTACATTATTTGAAAGCTAAAACCCTCTATTTTCCCAACTAAAATTGGGTGACTAGAACACAGACCGACCTGCATCAGTTCAAACATGACTCAAAGTTGTTGTTTTTTTATTCTCAGAAATGATAGGACTTTTTTGAACAGCAGTAATAAAAAAATTCTTGAGAAAAGGCAGGTTTTATTGTATTATATGTGTTCTACATCATGTCAACCACAAATGCAGAACATTTCAGACCTCTAACAGTTCCAGAGCTGTCGGGATTGGAACCCTGAGTGTCAGCTTGGAGCTGCGCACAATGGCTCCACCTGCTGGTAAAAATTTTACCGGTGGAATTTTATGCATTCTTGAGTGAGTTATTACCCCCACTTAAAGGAATAGTACACCCAAAACATGATTAGCCTTCATTTTCTACTCACCCCAATGCTGAACAACACTCTGGAGTACTTTTTTGATATCTCAAATGCATCTGGAGATCTGGGAGGCTTCTTGCTGTCTGCTGA
>NW_015150977.1:34731-37261 GCF_000732505.1 Cyprinodon variegatus | reverse complement strand
TCAGCAGACAGCAAGAAGCCTCCCAGATCTCCAGATGCATTTGAGATATCAAAAAAGTACTCCAGAGTGTTGTTCAGCATGGGGGTGAGTAGAAAATGAAGGCTAATCATGTTTTGGGTGTACTATTCCTTTAAGGTCCACCTTAAGTGGTGGGATTTAAGAGGTTGAAAGTGACATTTTGTCAGTGATTCAAAAAGTGGAGAGTGGGTGGTAATTGGGTAGAGGTGACCTGCTATAGAGTTATTTTTCCCCAGCGTTTTATCATTACACTGTCACAAGTACAGCGCAATGATATTCAATCTCTGCATTTAACCCAACCCCTTGGAGAGCAGTGGGCTGCCATTTGCAGCATCCAGGGAGCAGTGTGGGGTTAAGGGTCTATCTCAGAGACTCAGAGTGGCAGTCTGTGGGAGTGGGTGTTGTACTCACAACCTCAGGATTCCAAGCTCTAACCATTAGGCTGCTCCTCCCACCAAGTTTTGGTAGGATTTGGTAGAAGTTTGAGTCTACGTCTTTTGATCATTAACATGGTCAAATATTCCCTTTGGGAGGCCTGCACTAGTGATGGGTCAAGCAGCGCCAATGTGCCGGCGCATGTGCGCTGTAAAATCTAATAGTTTCCCTAAAATACGTTCATTAGTAAGTTAATTTATGAAGGAACAGTTACTTGCATGGTGAAAAATGCAAAAAAAAAAAAAACCCTAATATTTAGATGAAGTTAACTCACTTGCAACATAAGTGGCCACAGTCCTGCTGTGGGTTCAAAAAAGAAGTGGGCATCCGCAGAGGCAACATTCAGGTTCCCACTCAGTAACCGACGCACCAGTGCAGCAGAGTCACTGAGGTTGATGATTCTTTTGAAGAGAAAAAATTCAGATTATCAAGTAATTAAGTTTGTCTGTTATTGTGTTTTAACTACTGCTCCAACTGTCAGCATTAGGTCACCTATTCACTCCTGCCCTCTGGGAGGAATTGGAGACCTACAGATTAGAACCACTGGAACTGCTTCTTCCCCACGGCTGTCATGTTCCTGAACGCCTCCTGACACCAACTATAAGGATTGTAACCCCCCCCCCCCCACACACACACACAATAACCTATGGGCTGCTATTGTCATTCATCCTGTATTATAACCCCATTAATATATTTATATAATTAATATCCTAACTTTGCTGTATAATTTGTATATTGCTTTAATATTTATCCTTTAGCCTCTTACAATGACTGCCTATATTCATTGTTTATAGTCAATAGTCTCTGTACACATGTACATTTGTACTTGTGACAGTGTGATGTAAAAAGTTGTCTAGTGATTATAAAAGTGTCCAGCAGGTGTCAGTATTCAGTGACAGTATGAATACAGTTTGCCATCGAGTCAAAATATTTCCTGATGCCTCATTGACCAGTACTAAGCTGCTGAAATGACTTGTTCCCTCACAGAGACGAAGATACCAATGTAAATGTTATGGGAGCAGAATGTTCAAATTTGAAATCCTGCAGGCACTTGCTAGTGGATGGCTGATTGGGAACTGTGAGGTCAATATGCTGGAGAAATAGGGAAGAAACCAGCTATGCTTGCCGCTGGCGCTAAAAAAAAAAAAAAAAAAAGTGGACATTACTCCACAGGCACCTCACTGCTTACCAACCTAGATTTTGCAACTGTTTAATTTGTAAAAAACTCTCAAAACAGAAATTCTAAGTTCAGTTCTTTATTTAAAAGATGTCGAGCGACGCTGCTGGGAGCCCACGAGTCACGTGTGCATTTGGGCTTTAAGACAGTGGGCTGACGGAAAGGGTGTGGGGGGGGTTTGGACATGCAGTTCAGAATCAAAGTCGGGTCGGCTGCATCGTTTAAATCACACATATGCAAAGGTGTGATTTGCTGCCCTGGATTAGAAAACCAGACATATAATCCTTAGTATGCATTTAATTCGCTTTTAAACGACTCCAGTTTGCCAATTAGCACTGAGAATTGAAGTGATGTTAACCATGTTCAGCTTTGATTACTATACAGGGCAAAATAAAAGTCAGACTATGTAGACCTATAGTCTAGCTAAAAAAATATTGGTCATGCTCAGATATTCTAAGCAAAGAAACTGAAGTTAGTATGTGAATGCTTAATTTCTGTATAGTTTTGTCCAATTCGTATAAATTCACCAACTTTATTAGAGAAAGCTCAGCACACATGTCCAACAATACCTGTGCTCTGTGATCCAGAGTAGGGGAACTCTGTCCTTGAGGTCTGGTGTCGTGCAACTTTTACATTTCAGTTTATATCTATTGGACCCAATGTCTAATGGGTTCCCTCAACATTTGCCAATTCTATGATAAGACACCACATCTGGCTAAATCTGAATAATTCTCAGGAAACAAAAATTCAAAGTTCATTTCTTTATTTAAAAGTTGTGGGAGCCAGCAGCGTCGCTTGACACGTTGTGGGAGCCAGCAGCGTCGCTTGACACGTTGTGGGAGCCAGCAGCGTCGCTCGACACGTTGTGGGAGCCAGCAGCGTCGCTTGACACGTTGTGGG
>NW_015150977.1:29890-31613 GCF_000732505.1 Cyprinodon variegatus | reverse complement strand
GAATCAGCTTCTAGTTAGAGTGAGACCCTAACTATAGGTCACCATATTTGTTTTTCACATAATAAATGTCTGGGTGTTTCCTTCATGTAGATAAAAACAAACCAGACACCAACAGCCCAACACTTGGTTACAGAGTATTTGATGCAGTTTAGGGTCATTGTGTGATCTTAACATGTATAGCTGGCTTTGGACAGTGAAACTCTGCAGGATCAGTGAGTTAACTTACGCAGAGGTAGAAATGTCTTATGGTCGTTGTGGGTTTCCTGTTTTACAGAGAAACGAGGTAGAGGGCTAAGACTAAAGTTTCTAACAGCTTTGTGTTCACAGACATTCATGACCACAAAGAAGCTAAACGTTTCCTCAACAAAACACTTATGTGGCTTTGATTAAAGTCTTGGAGCTGACTGTCCAGTTCTAGAACTAGTAGTTTTTTAAGCTTGGAGCAACTGGGGAAATCTCCAGAAAAGCTTTATGAAAGAAAGAAAATGTCAATTTAAGAGTTTTATCATTTTAAGAATGTTCTAGGACTAAATAATTTCACATAAAACTTAAATTTCATGTTGGTCTTGTTTCTTTTTTTGTTGAAAATCGTTGTTTTCTTCCATTGAGGTTTTAACATAATGTGCTTTTAACAATCATAACTTTGAATAAAAATGAAAATGAAAAACCTGAACCAAGTTAAAGATGGAAGAGTATTTGTGTAAACTATCAGGAAACCCACAAACACCCCTTCATGCATCAGCAGACATGTTTCTGCTTAGAAACTGAATCTGCAGATAAATATAGACTTACTGACAACAGTTCGTCAGCACATATCTTAAGAGAAACACAGATTAGGACAAACTGGCTGCAGCCCAGTCAGCCGTTGGTTATTTCTGGGTCATGTTAAGGTATACAAAGCTAAACACACTACATATATTTAAACAATAAGTCATTAAAAAAAATAGTAATTGCACATTATACATTGCACAAGTTATTGCTATAATTTCACATTGTAGAGTCTGGTTGCAGCAGGGATGAATGACCTGCAGTAGCGCTTCTTTTTACAAACAGGGTGAAAAAGTCTTTGAGTAAAGGAGCTGCTCAGCTCCTTTACAGTCTGCTGCAGAGGGTGGAAGGTGTTCTCCATGAAGGATGGAACCTTAGACAATACCCTCCTCTCAGCCACTTCCCCCACTGAGTCCAGAGTGCAGCCTCGGACAGAAATGTCCTTTCTCACTAGTTTGTTCAGTCTCTTTCTGTCCTGCTCTGTGCTGCCAGGGGCCCAGCAGACAACAGCGTAGAGGAGGGCTGATGCCACCACAGAGTCATAGAAGGTTTTTAAGCAGGGGCCTGGTCACGGCAAAGGAGGAGCCTAGCTCTGGTCCGCCTCCTCACACACCTGCTGACAGTTACCTCGTTAAACGGAGTGCCACTACCTCAACGCCAGAGTGTTTGCCAGTTTAGTTTACTCTAGCCAAGCTGAGTTTGCTGAGTCAAACTGAGTTATAGTCAACCTGAGTTTTAACTTAGTTTTTTGTCTTTGCCTCTCGGCAGGAAGTCATCCTGCAAACTGGATTTTTTGGACCTTCTCTCCCTGGAAGGATCAACTGAGCTTCAAACTGAGCTGGGATTCAAACAGGAGGTTTGGATCCACTTTCCCCAAGAGATCATTTGAGCTTCACACTGAGAAAGGGTCTTATCTCCACTACGACCCGTTCAAGTACCGCAGGAAATCTGAGTG
>NW_015150977.1:25543-27468 GCF_000732505.1 Cyprinodon variegatus | reverse complement strand
GATTCAACAACTTCTCTGACAACCAAATCCTCTTCTCCAAGTTCATGAGTCAAATTTGCCACTGAGCCTGAACTAACCGCTGTGTCTTCCCCTCACTTTTCAGTTCCGGTTGAGCAGTGTTTAGAGCAACACTTCTCTCTGAATTATCTCTTCAATAAAATCTGTTAAACCTTTTCCCTGGTCTCCCTGTTTGGTCTTCTGCATTTGGGTCTGAAACTTAGTTAAATCATGACAGTGATAAACCTAAATGAAGCATGGGAAACAGAGTCCAACATTTGAAGACATGAAGAAGTAGCATTCTTATAAAAAAGGTCACCATAATCTAAGACCGATAAAAACATGGCAGAGACAAGGCGCTTTTTACTGCAAAAGAAAAATATGTCTTATTACAAAAGAAGAAGCCCGGTTTAACTTTTAATTTCTTAACAAGTTTATCAATAAAAGGTTTGAAGGTGAGGGAGTCATCAATTCCGATTCCAAGGTAGTTATATTCATGTGCCAGCTCAATGACATTCCCCTCCAGAGTGGACACTGCTGGAAGGGTTTGAGGCACCTTCTTATGATTCGAAAAAAACATTAACTTTGTTTTGTCAGGATTAAATAAATAATTAAGATTAATAAATGAATACTGTATAGCAACAAAGGCTTTCTATAGGGAATGAATAGCCTGTTCAGAGAGTACAAGATAAATAAGAGGGGGCCCAAAACAGAACCTCGTGGCACACCCTTCTCGACAGTAACTACTTCAGAACAAAGCCCCTTACATTTCATACACTGGAACTGGTTTTCTAGATAATTTGAAAACGAAGCAACCGCATGCTCTGACAGTCCAATGAGAAGTAGCCTGCGTTTCAAAATAGCATGGTCTATTGTGTCAAAAGCTTTTGAAAGATCAATAAAAAGTGAGTGTGGGGGTGAGGTGGGGGTATTCTCCTGAAGTTGATCACCACCTCTTTGGTCTTACTGGTGTTCAGACACAGGTGGTTCTTCTCACACAGTCCACAAAGTTCATGAAGACCAATCAATACTCCAGCTTGCTCGCCTCAGAAACACAGCCTACAATGGCAGAATCATCTTAGAACTTCTGGTTATGGCAGCTGTCCATGTTATAGGTGAAGTCCGAGGTGTAAAGGGTGAAAAGGAACAGAGAGAGAACGGTGCCCTGGGGGGGCCCGATACTGCAGACTACCACCTCTGACTGACAGCAGTGCTGAGGACGTTAGGTGAGGTAGCTGATGGTCCAGTCAGTAAGATGTTTGTCCACTGCAGCTTCCTCCAATTTCCCTTTCAGTAGCTCTGGTCTGATGGTGTTGAAAGCGTTGGAAAAGTCAGCAGGTAGATGATGGCATCCTCCACTCTGATGTCAGGTTGGTAAGCAAACCTGTTTTTATATTGTCTGTCATATTTTTATCTTTAATGGCATCTTGCTTTAACTCTTTACACTCTATATAAGCTGCTGGAACCAGAATTTCCCTGAAGGAATAATCCCAAAGGGATAAATACAGTTGGGTCTAAGTCCCAAGGATGAGGCACTCCATGGTATTCATCAGGTGGGATGTCAGGGTGATTGGCCTTAAGTGGGCTGGTTCATTGGCTTTGGTGTTTTGGGAACCAGCACCAAGCATTAGGTCTTCCAGAGAGTGGGGACCACCAACAGGCAAAGGCTCAGGTTGTAGATGTAGCTGAGGACCTCGCAGAGCTCATCAGCAAAGTTCCTCAGCAGCCTTTGGAGGATGCTATTCCCAGAGGGCAGCAGGGAGAACAGTCCATGGTGGGGGGGTGGGGGGTCATTGATGATGTCACGGGCTCAGGACACGCAGCGCTGGGATGAAATGTCTTTAAATGTCCTCATCCTCCGCAGGAAGTCCAAGCGCTTCTGGGCCCTTTGGACCAGTGAGGTGGTGTTTCCAGTCCAGGTGAGGGTG
>NW_015150977.1:23392-25238 GCF_000732505.1 Cyprinodon variegatus | reverse complement strand
GGATTAAGAAACAATTTAAGATTAATAAATGAATACTGTACAGCAACAAAGGCTTTCTGTAGGGAATGAATAGCCTGTTCAAGAGATGACCCAAAGCAATAAATAATGGTATCATCAGCATAAAAACGCATATTAGCATCAGGGAAATTTTGCTACACATTGTTGATGTACAAGATAAATAAGAGGGGGCCCAAAACAGAACCTTGTGGCACACCCTTCTCAACAGTAACAAATTCAGAACAAAGCCCCTTACATTTTATACACTGGGACCAGTTTTCTAGATAATTTGAAAACCAAGCAACCGCATGCTCTGACAGTCCAATGAGAAGTAGCCTGCGTTTCACAATAGCATGGTCTATTGTGTCAAAAGCTTTTGAAAGATCAATAAAAATTGAGTGTGGTGGTGAGGTGGGGGTCTTCTCCTGAAGTCGATCACCACCTCTTTGGTCTTACCGGTGTTGAGACACAGGTGGTTCTTCTTACACAGTCCACAAAGTTCATGAAGACCAATCCATACTCCAGCTCGCTCCCCTCAGAAACACAGCCTACAATGGCCGAATCATCTTAGAACTTCTGGAGATGGCAGCTTTCTGTGTTATAGGTGACATCCGAGGTGTAAAGAGGAACAGAGACGGAACGGTGCCCTGGGGGGGGCCGATACTGCAGACTACCACCTCTGACTGACAGCAGTGCTGAGGGCGTTCGGTGAGGTAGCTGATGGTCCAGTCAGTAAGATGTTTGTCCACTGCAGCTTCCTCCAATTTCCCTCTCAGTAGTTCTGGTCTGATGGTGTTGAAAGCGTTGGAAAAGTCAGCAGGTAGATGATGGCATCCTCCACTCTGATGTCAGGTTGGTAAACAAACCTGTTTTTATATTGTCTGTCATATTTTTATATTTAATGGCATCTTGCTTTAACTCTTTACACTCTATGTAAGCTATTAGAACCAGAATTCCCCTGAAGGAGTAATCCCAAGGGAGAAATACAGTTGGGTTTAAGTCCCAAGAATGAGGCACTCCATGGTATTCATCAGGTGGGATGTCAGGGTGATTGGCCTTAAGTGGGCTGGTTCATTGGCTTTGGTGTTTTGGGAACCAGTACCACGCATTAGGTCTCCCAGAGAGTGGGGACCACCAACAGGCAAAGGCTCAGGTTGTAGATGTAGCTGAGGACCTCGCAGAACTCATCAGCAAAGTTCCTCAGCAGCCTTTGGAGGATGCCATTCCCAGAGGGCAGCAGGGAGAACAGTCCATGGTGGGGGGGTGAGGGGTCATTGATGATGTCACGGGCTCGGGACACGCAGCGCTGGGATGAAATGTCTTTAAATGTCCTCATCCTCCGCAGGAAGTCCAAGCGCTTCTGGGCCCTTTGGACCAGTGAGGTGGTGTTTCCAGTCCAGGTGAGGGTGTCTGTGAGGAATTTGACAGGAACAGTTCTGAATGTCGGTCTGCAGCCCGGTCAGGGGTTCTGATCTGCACAGGAACTGACAGATCCAGGCTTCCAGGAAGCCACAGAGCGTGAAGGCAGGTTCAGAGTTCCATGAGTCCAGCAGCGAGCTCAAATGGACATGCACAGATGCAGACAGGCAGGCTCAGTGGTTGAGGGACAGAGACAAGACGTGGTACCAGGAGAACTGCAGAACTTTAAACTCGTCTCCACCTTAGAGCCAGGAGACAAACTTTCTTAAAAAAAGGTTTAATTTCAGCCACCTTAAAACCCTGAGGTATATATCTGTGTAACAGGGATAGATTAATCATGTCTGATCTTCACCTACATAGATGTTCCTGTGAAAGACTAAAATAAAATATGTAAAATATTTAAAGGAGATTTTAAGATTAACTAAACATC
>NW_015150977.1:17538-19937 GCF_000732505.1 Cyprinodon variegatus | reverse complement strand
TTTAGTTTCCAGCTGTAATATTTGAGACTCAAACAGTCATTAAAGTCATCAGGTGGGGGAACATCAACAAGGACAGGATTTTAGAAATATTCTTGGATTTCAGCTTTTAGCTGATCTGGAAAACCTACTTCTTAGATGTTTAGTAAATTTCTTAAAATGTGAGCAGTTGTTAGATGTTCAGCAGCCTATGTCTTTTTAGTTTGAGAAATTTTTGGATCAGGGTTTGTTCAGCTCTTTTCTTGACAATATATTTATGTTGATATCACCTTTAGCCAAATTACTGCGTATGAAAACTTTGGGTCTGTAAAAAGAGTTCTATGCATAAAGCACATTTTATTTCAAATTACTGACCTTATTTTGTGGCAAAAGCAACCAGATTTTTAGCAACCTTATATTTCTCTTTAAAGATTTAGTTTGATGATTAATACGATTTAAATTTCTTTATTTTGAGAAAAAAGTTCAGCATTTCCTAAGGCTTTACTGTAAAGTTTTATGTTGAGATTCAAATATTAAAATGTTTTACAATGATTAAAGAAGAAAAGAGAAAGAAACTGTAAATTTGAGGAAAAAAAATAAGGATTCATATTTCTTCCTTGGCCTGATAAAATGTTAGTGTGCCCTTTCTATGTTTCTGAATAGAAGTGATTAGTGAGAAGCTATTGTTCCATTCTTTATGCTGAGATGTAGGGAAAGGAAGGAGGTTTGAAAAGGAGTTTCCTCCCTAGTTTAGATAAGAGGGAAACATAGATAAACAGGTCCTCATTGTGTTTAAGATCCTCACTTATGTCTTTTCATGAAGTGTTTCTCTTTGGAAAATTCAATGTTCATGTGTGTGTATGCTGTGGATTCTTTTTTAATGTAGGGGTGTGTTTCTGAATGTTTCAGAATCACACAGGGAACTGTCTTTAGCTGTTCTGTGTCATTCTCCCCTCTGCAGAGCGAAATAAAACTTTTTCTTCCTTGCAAATCATCTCCCGGTGCTCATTTTTACTCCACAAATTTCATATTTATTTTTAAAAATTCATTAATTGCACTGATGTCCAATAATACCAGCACTATTCCAGAGTCTGATTTTATACGGATGTCATTGAACACCTTAATCACGGCATCTCTGTACTGTGGTTGCTATGGAAACCTGACCATCAAAGCAGCTGGTCATTGTTAATAAGGTATTTAACTGTTGAAACAACTTTTTCAGTAATCTTACTGATGAAGGGAAGGTTAGAGATGGGCCTGTAGTTCTGGAGGACTAATTTGTCCAAGCGGCTCTTTTTCAACAATGGTTTGATAATTGCTGTTTTTAAGGCTCTGAGGAAAACACCCGACATGAGGGATGAGTTTATGATCTGAATCAGATCAGACTCTAAAACAGGCAAATCGTTCTAAATAAAAGCTGTGGGTAAAACATCAAGACAGCAGGAAGAGGAGCTTAGCTGCTGAATAGTTTCTTCTAAACCTTTGCAGTTTATTGGGCAGAATTTTAACAGTTTATTTTAACTGGAGACAACATTGGTGCTGGAGTTGGCGTTGACGTGCAGACTGCTTTTTTAATATCCTATATTTTTTTCAGTTATTAATTTGAAAAGTCCTTGCAGGCCTTTTTAGTGTAGAGTTCATCGGCCACCATGATAGGAGGGTTTGTTAAGCTGTCAACTGTGGCAAATAAGGCACAAACACTGATGTTTTTTATCTCAGAGGAGAAAGATTCTCTTGCATCTTTTAGTGGTAAATTATAGGTGTGAAGTTTCTCTTTATAGATTTCATAGTGAACTTGGAGTCCATTATTTCGCCACCTTCGTTCAACTTTTCTGCACTCCCTCTTTTCATTCCTCACTGCTGGAGCATTTCTCCATGGAGATTTTATCTTCCCAGAGACAACCTTCACATTAACTGGAGCAATGGAATCAATGATGTCTGCAACTTTAGAACGGAAACTATCAACCAGATCATCTACTGAGTTACAGGGTACAGTGGAAACAGAAGGGTAAGATTGGGTCAAGTTATTAAAGGTACTGTGGAGAATTTCGCAAAGTGTACGTGCGAGAGCTTGCGCAAGCCCTTTTCTCCTCGTGCATGCTCTGTTTAAAAGTTGCTGTTCCCATAGCTCATACAAGCTTACTGTGCCCCAACATCTGCTCTAACCCCTAAATCCCTCAATCACCAGTGGTGTCAAAAGTTCACACATTTGTTACTCAAGCAGAAGTATAGATCATGCAGTTTAAAAACACTCCGGTAAAAGTTGAAGTATCAACTTGACCTCTTTACTCAAGTAAAAGTGAAAAAGTATGTGCTCCAAAAACTACTTAAAGTATAAAAGTATAAAGTAACCTTTAATAAAAAACAGCCAGATGCTTCTATATGAACTGAAAGTTCAATTTTTGGACTATTTCTATAAATCC